>NW_028142165.1:0-151106 GCF_055691185.1 Crinia signifera | reverse complement strand
GTTGCACCCTTATACAATATAATACATAGTATATGAATCAGAGGGAGGTAAGACAGCAATAGGAATGTATGAGGGACAGAATACGGAGGTATAATAGGGACTGGGAGGAGCTGCTGGAACTCTGTAATGGATATACAGCTCTTTCCTGTACTAGCCCCAGCACCAGTGTGAGCAGAACAGCTGTATATTACAGGACACAGTAATGGCAGCCACATCGTCATTGTCTGTTATACTGCAGCTCTATTTCCCAGCAGAGAGATTGTCCCAAGGGTAAAGCAGCCCCCAGCTTACTGGTCACAGCTCTCCTGTCTTTAGCAAGATGGATTTATATCAACTTATTGCCATATTCATACTGTAACATTAAAGTTACCTTCCTGAAACACATAATGTGGTGATACAACTTACTATTGATTCGCATGCAACATTCAGACCCTCAGAGTGACTATGTATGTGAGTAATAAGGTTTATCTCTTCAGTAAAACACTTGCAGCACTCAGAGCATGTATGTGGCTGATCCCCTGTGTGACTCCTTTGATGTATAACAAGTGTTTGTGGTTTCTTTTAGTTGCTTCCACCAAACTCCACATGAGAATGCCGGGCTGCTCACCCCAACTTACAGCAGGTGTTCCTACACACAGGCTGTGAATGGATGTTTCATAGACATCCATTTGCAGGCTGTAGGGGAACACCCATATCATTCGATGGTCAGTGATCCCGTGTAGAGGTTCCAGATCGCTCTCAATTAACGTGAGCAGATCCAGAATTACATGTGGCGGTAACCGGTACCTAGTAAGTACCTCATCATCGGGCATAGCAAACAGAGTCACCCGTGTGCGATAGATTCTAGCACGTCCTGGCCTCCTTGGGCGACGAGTGGGGAGAGCCGCAAGTGCCCTTAGCCTCCTCTCCATGTAGCGCATCATTGCTTCAGCAACCTATAAAGAAATGAACATAAATACTGATGCACCTATGCACATAATGGCCATATCCGACTACAACTAGATTTGTAGGCTTCAATACGTACAATAGATGGCCGCCCCGTGAAATCCCGCAGATCCATTTGACTCTATAATGCTGTAACAATAATATGAACTCAATACACACCGTCCTAAACACACAGATAAAGGTGTCAGCATTTTTTGCTGACATCATGTACTATGAGACATTTCATCTATTGCTGGGACATGTTGTCCTGCAATAGATGAACCCACACAGGTTTAAGACCTGTGAGTGAAATAGTGAACATGTGACATGTTGCAATAATGCTACACGCACTTTGCTGGCCCAACAATCTGTAGGCAGTGAGGCAATGGTGCATACATTCATACACTTACATTGTTAATGGATATCATATCTACAAGGAGCATGGAAGAGCTTACCTTAGACCCTGACAAGTCCAGATCTGGAGACAAATGATTCTAGCAGCAAGTCACTATTTATAGGCCTCTCACATGTGTGGTCTATAACAGTAGAGATGAGTATTGCATGACTTGTGGCCTGGATTATCTAAGGGATTGGGCTACTTTTAGCTTGCAATCAAACTCCACAATACCACAGTAGTCATGAATCAAATGTCATGTCATGCTAGCAAATAGCATGTGTATTGTGCAATAGTCACAGGTGTATCAGAAGATTCTATGCAATGTTAGCATTGGTGACCAGTATTTCATGTCGAACTTTCGCCAGGTTTTACACAATGGAATTTCCGCCACCGTATGCGGCGCGAAAAAACAGCGACGTACGCTCACGCACGGAACGCAGCTGCCGCTGATGTCCGCCAAACAGGATACACAAACAGTATATAAAGGTGTATTAGAAGGTGACAATGTTGTTGCTAACATGTCTGGATCACAACCAGAGGTGGACCCAGAGCTGCAGCAACTATTTGACCAGATGGACTCCAGCACCACCTATGTGCCACTGCACATGCAGCCAGTGGGTAATGAGGAGGCTTCTGGCCCTTCTACAGCAGGGCAACCTGCACCTGACCATTCTACAGCAGGGCAACCTACACCTGGCCCTTCTGCAGCAGGCCAACCTGCAGCTGGCTCATATGCACCATCAGCAGAATTGTTTGGAACACAACCGGGGACTTCACAAGGTAGTACCATGGCCAGCACTTCAAGTGCAGCGACACGTGACAGGGGGCGTGGCCATGGACGTGGCAAGGGGAGAGCCAGGGCAACAGAGGAACCACCAAAAAAAAATAAGGCATATGAAGCACAGGAGCTTGCCATCCTGGTTCCCCGAGCACGTGATTGGATTGAGTGTCCATCGGAGAAGCTGACACACACACGCAGATGGAAGATTTGGGAACAGATAACGGCAGAGATTAATGAAGTAGCGCCACAAGTTCGTGAGACGGACCATTTGAAGAAGAGGCAAGTTGTTTGGTGATACATGTTCCCAGTAATAGCCAAGTAATGATTGAATTGATGCTTAGATGGATTTTGCAAATGGCCCGTGAGGTTGTTACGATACACAGACATTATTGCCATGTTATTTCGTTGAGAGTTAGAGTAGGGTGATTGTGAATGTGTATTGTAACGGTTGATATCATAGTTGCATGTAATATTATATTTTGGACATTAATCACATGTCGTAATATGTAGCACAGAGCAATGGTTGCAACAGCTAACATCTGGAGTGACATGTATTAATATGTCAACTTACATTGCAGGTGGCAGGACTTCAAAACCAACCTGAAGAGGAAGATGACCAAGCGGTGGGAACACAGCCAGACATCTGGGGCCGGGCCCATGCCATCAGGGCTAGAGCTCACCCCCCTGGAGTTGATGGCCGAGAGCTGTATATCAGTTGAGGAGATCAGGGGGGTGAGCACGATGGATAGCGAGGCCCCAGCTGAAGTGTTTGTGTCTTTTATTGAAGGTAAATATTGGTCATGCCTTAAACTTGTGCAAGTAATTATCTTAGAATGTGTCCTAATTGTGTTTATCTTTTTCCACAGACACCCCACCGCTTGGTGACGACTCTGCTCAGGAGGTGGAGGAGTCCGTGCCACCTGGCCCCAGGGGTAGGCCTGTGCAGCAGCAGCCATCGGCCCAAGCCGATTTGGCAGCCTTGGCCAACATGCTTGGGGACATCAACCAGCAGGGAGACTTGGCATCAGAACGGATGCGTAGGACCGAGGAGATCCTGGCGAGCTTGGTCAGCACCCAGCAGGCCATCGCTGCGAGCATGCAGGCCATGGCTGAGTCACATCAGGCCATGGCTGCAAGTGCTCAGGTGCTGGCCGAGCAAGCCACCCGCCAAAATGATCTCCTCCTCCACCATAATGAGCTTATGGTGGAGCTGGTTACCAGCAACAGGGTCCTAATGTCATCCGTTTCTGGTGCATTACCACCGGCAACACTCCCTGCTGGCAGGAGGGGTAGACCAGCCAACCCCTCAACATCATCTGCTCCACCTGCCCCAGCATCTGGCCGTGCCAGAAGAGCTGCTGCACAGGCCAAGGAGCCTACCAAGGCCAAACGTGGTCGCAAATGAACTTGTGGCTGCATTAATCTCCACCGTTATGTGGTCCCAAATCTTCCATTGTGCTGTGTGTGTCAGCTTCTTGTGTCCAATCACGTGCTGAGGGTAACCAGATGAGCCCTTGCTTCATATGTCCTTTTTGGTGCCCCTGTTGCCCTCTTTTGCCTGCCATTACTGTCAGCTGTACTTGAAGTGATGGCCATGGTACTATCTTGTGAAGTCCCCGGTTGTGTTCCAAATGATTCTGCTGATGGTGCATATGAGGCAGCTGCAGGTTGGCCTGCTGCAGAAGGGCCAGGTGTAGGTTGCCCTGCTGTAGAATGGTCAGGTGCAGGTTGGCCTGCTGTAGAAGGGCCAGCAGCCTCGTCATTTCCCACTGGCTGCATGTGCAGTGGCACATAGGAGGTGCTGGAGTCCATCTGTGTGCAATTATATTTGTTTTGTATTATTATTTATTTTGTTACATTCCTGCCATGTTGTTTATTTTTTTGATTTTTTATTTTTTGCTCATTGCATCACAGTGGCATTGACTGTGACATGTATAGAAATAAATTTGTTTACTTTACCAAAAATGTGTGGTTTCATGAGTACATGTCGAATACACATGTGTATTGATAGTATTAATATTCAGTCATGTCCATTGTTAGCAGTTTTAAATTGTCTGACAAGTACAGCATATGTGGGGGATTAGTAAGGTTTCCTTGAAGCAGCAATGGTTTCAATTAAAGCACTGACAAGCGGCCTATTAGTGAGTAATGAGTAAAGGAGTCTATTCTATTGGGTTCAGGTGTTAATGCTTGTAGTCATTAGGCGGTACGTTCGCCTACCGCATGAACGAGTGGTGTCCGCAAAGCAATAGTACACTTGTGGACACCGCACATTTCTGCCCTTTTTCATCGCGTGCATTCGGAGTGCTATCCGAATGTACGCCCCCCAACATAAGTGTACTCCCCCGTGTCCGCCCATGTTTCCGCCCCGTTTTGCCCACTTTGAAACTACGCCCATGTGTCATTCCGCATGACGCCCATAATACGCCCATATTTCCCGAATGATTGCGGGGAACAGTTTTGGACGGGATTTGGCCGAACTGGTACGGAGTCAAGGCGTGGCACATGCGCGTTGCGTTCTCCACGCAGGCGCAGACGCCGTAAAGACGCGATCCGAAAGTATGCGGTAAAGTACGCGTCAATCAGAATAAGGGCCAGTGTAAGAATTCCTGCAGGGCATCCTGGGAACTACTGGGGAGAGATGGGGAGGAGGCTGTATCAGGCCACTGGGAGCTGATGGAGGAGCTGCTGGATCAGTTACTGGTTGGAGAGCTGGGAGGACGGAGGAGTAAAAGAGAGATTAAACAATTTAGAGAGTGCACTGTATTGATCTATTAAGTATTTATTACATGAAAAACATAAAAATCAATTTAAATACATATAAGTATGACTAAAACATTTCTGCAAACAATGGACCAACAGTAACATTACAATTATGCATTAATTCCCCAATCTACTATCAGTTCATAATTTTTATGGGTACTTGTGTACTAGCACGGCACCCATCGCATCGCAGACCATATCGCATGCGATGCGACGCGATATCGTACGATGTTGTACAATGGCATACAATTTTGCAATTGTATGCCATTGTATATGGCATACAATGCCATACAATGCGATGCGAATATAAATTGTATAAGCACCTAATGGTGCTTACAATGGTTAAATGCACCCCCACGCCACCCTCCAAGTATAAACGTGAACCCGAAGCGTGGCGAGCACAGGTATCCGCGTCCGCTCGCCACGCTTCGGGCTGTGTAGAAAAAAATACAAAAAAAAACATATAAAAAACAGCATGGGGTACCCCCCACGGCTATAACGAGCACCAGACTTAAAGATCCAGGGCAGGTTTTAAAAATTTTGCATAGGGCTCTGCTGATTTTTTAAAACCAGCCCCAGGCTCCAGGGCTGAGTCTGGTTCCCAAAATACAGGGGACAAAATGAATAGGGGTCTCCCGTATTGTAAGTACCAGGCCCAGCCAGCAATCAGGGTAATGTCACCTTCGGGGGAAACTTATAAGGTCCCGCGGCCAAAACATTAACCCTACCGACCAGTCAGCCTGGGCAGGGGTCCTGGGGGTGTGGGGACCCTCAATAAACTTACTTGCCCAGGTTGTAGCTTGCCCTGGGATGTGGGTACCAGGCTGATAAATGGTGTAAGAAATTGAAGAAACCATTGGGTTTTGTTGTGGAACTATGAGTCCCAGCAAGCCTGGAACGCATACTGGGACTTGGAGAAACACACGTATTAAATTAGTTCTACAACAAAACCAATGGTTAAATAAAAGCACACTGACACTAGTAAAAATACAACATTAGCTGTTTATCTGCAGCAGTTGCTTTCTAGATTTCAACAACAGGATAAGCAGAACTTGCCTGGAAAGATCCACATTGCTCCCAACTCCCCACACGGACAACATCAGACAAAGGGGTCTGCCACATCTTACAGATATAGACACTGGCCTTTATTCTGGTTGACTCGATCGGATGCAAATTTGCATCCTTGTGAGTAATTCTAACCCTGCCTTGCGAATGGTTAGCCACCCATTCGCAAGCGGGATTCGTTCACAAGGCTTGCAAATAGATGTTCTACATTAACATCCATTTGTATGCCAGTGGGATTCTCCCTCCCTCATGCCCAACCTCAGCATATCCCTCACATGCCCCCTCCTTCGCAGCCACAGCATGTCCCTCACATACCCCCTCCTGTCCAACCACAGCATGTCCCTCACATGCCCCTCCTGCCCAACCACAGCAAGTCCCTCACAAGCCCCTCCTGCCCAACCACAGCATGTCCCTCACATACCCTCTCCTGCCCAAACAGAGCATGTCCCTCACATGCCCCTCCTGCCCAACCACAGCATGTCCCTCACATGCCCCCTTCTTGCCAACCACAGAATGTTTCTCATTTGCCCCTTCCTGCTCAGCCACATCATGTCCCTCAAGAGCCCCTCCTGCCCATCCAGAGCATGGCCATTACATACCCCCTCCTGCTTAGCCACAGAATGTCCCTCACATGCGTCCTCCCGCACAGCAATTCCATCACGTCTCTCACATGCCTTTTCTGCTCACACATAGCATGTTCCCTACTGTCCACCCACAGCATGCCTCTCAGATGCCTGATCCTGCTCACCAACTGCATGTCCCTTACAAGTTTCCTCTTGCCCACCCATAGCATGTCCCTCACATGTCCCCACCTGAACCCTCACAGTAAGTCCCTCACATATCTTCTGCTTACCCATAGCATGTCCTTCAAATGCCCCTTCTGGCCATCCACAGCAATGCTTAATCACAGCATTTCAATCACATGCCCACTGCTGCTTATCCACAGAATGTACCTAATTTGCCCCTTCCTGCCACCCACTGCATGTTCCCCACATTCACCCTCTTGCCTACCCACAGCATGTCCTCCAATTACATCTTCCCATGCCTGCCAACATGTCCCATTCCAAAATGGACAAAAGTAGTCATGTTGAGTGGCATGCCCCTCTGCTCTACCACAACATATCTCATCCAAATTGTGCCTCTTCACCCCAATCTCTGTCACCAGCCCTGTCATAATAAAAATACATCCCTTTTGAGTGTACATGCTCCGTTCTCCACTGTGCACAATGCAACACCATGAAGTTAACAATAAATGCCTTTATATTTGCCATATCCCCACATCAAACATCTCACTTCTACCCTGCGGAATGCCCTCCCAAGCACAATAAGACTCTCCTCCAGTCTCCAAACCTGTAAGAGTTCCCTGAAAACTCACCTCTTCAGGCAAGCTTATCAAATTCCAGAACCAATGACTTAACCTTCATATACCATTCCTATCTAATCACATCCCCACTGTACAGTCCACACATATCCACTCTTTCTTTTTCACATTATCCATCCTCCTGATCCATGGCCAAACTGCTGGGTCACCGTACCTTACAGCACAGCAGGAACCTTGCATTCTGTTGGAATTAATGCAATAAAGAATAGAGTATTTATCCTTTTGTATCAATGCCTATTTCCCTATAGATGGTAAGCTTGCGAGCAGGGCCCTCCTACCTTTTGACGGTCTATAAATACCCTGTTTGTTGTATTACTGTCTCCTTTTGTAAAGCCCAATGGAATATGCTGCGCTATATAAGAAACTGTTTATAAATAAATAATAAATTCCACTGGTTCTAGCTCAAGGTCAAACAAAAACATTATATTTATTGCATAGCTTAATCTATATTTCTGAGAATACAATAAACTGTTACACCAGTGCACTACACCCAGAACACTGCTATTCTGTCTCTTGTGTGTTGTATATTATTGTATTATATGTCAGTAGTGTCACCTACTTATGTCATTGCTTCTTACATTGGTGCACTGGTGCAGAGATTTTTTTTTAGCAATATAGATTTTAATAAAAAAATTATCATATTCAGAAAATAAAACGGTCTTCAGTGGTGTTGAAGGGATACAAGGTAACTGAATTAATAAACAGATGATACACTCAGGTACTCAGAGAGACTCTGCATGTGAGTAATAAGGGATATATTACTAGTAATCCTCCTGCTGCATTCAGAGCAATCAAATGGTTTATCTCCAGTATGATTCCTGTGATGTATCTCAAGATTTGACCTTTGGATAAAACATTTGCTGCATTCAGAGTATTTAAATGTATTTACTCCTGTGTGACTCCTCTGATGTGTAACACGATGTGACTCATGGGAAAACATTTGCTACACTCAGAACATATTACTGGTTTCTCTCCTGTGTGACTCCTCTGATGTGTAACACGATGTGACTCATGGGAAAAACATTTGCTACACTCAGAACATATTACTGGTTTCTCTCCTGTGTGACTCCTCTGATGTGTGACATGATGTGACTCATGGGAAAACATTTGCTACACTCAGAACATGTAACTGCTTTCTCTCCTGTGTGACTCCTCTGATGCATGACAAAATATAGCCTATAATTGGATTGATCTGTATAAATCATTTGCCATATTTAAAAAATAAAAATTACATCCCTGGAACACATATTTTGTTCACACTAGATATACTAGACGAAAGATATCGGTGAACAATTTCCCTTGAGCTGAACATGAAAGATATTGTACATACACACTGAAAGATTTTACGAAAGACACGAAAGACAAAATATATTGGCACTAATCTGCTGAGACACTTCATTGACTGCACATTTAAATAATGGGCTGTTGTGAAACCCTGAAATTTAAATAAGGGGCAGGCATTTGTGGGAAGGCGGCCTGACTACTGCAGTATATAATCGTGCCCAGGGACGTGCAGTCAGGGGAGGCAGGGGAGGCAGTGCCTCCCCTGTCATTAATGATTAATGAAATAATACAAAGAAATACTTATGACACATATGTGTCATAAGTATATGCTTTATATTATAATAATCACTTTTACCCCATTTATTGTTTTATAATTGGTTACGAAGGCACCAAGAGCAGTGCCTCCGTGTGTCAATGTTAAAGTTTCTGAAATAGGGGGTGGGTAGGGGGCGGGGCCAAGTAGCAGGCTGTGAATGCCCATTACACAAAGCAGCACAGGCGGCACTTATAGCGGTGCCTCAGTGACAGTCAGGGACATGCTTTCTGCTTCTGGCTATATGAAAGCACGCCCCTGTCACTGAAGCAGATGTGATTGGGCACAATTGCGCTGCCTCAGTGACAGGGGCGTGCTTTCATATAGCCAGAAACAGAAAGCACGTCCCTGAACCAAGTCACTAGAAGAAGCTTCTATAGGTGCTGTAAGCCAGACAAGCCCCGCCGCTAACCAAGACACCAGCGGAGGGAATGATTTGGTGGATCCCCCTCTACCTCAGCGCTGGACCCAGCTCCAGCGCTGAACGTAATAACAGCAGGGGGAATAAATTGTGTTAACTACCGCCCAGCGCTGTCTAATGTGACAGCAGCTCCCCCTCTCCCCAGCACTGACCCCAGCTCCGGACGCTCAAGTATGTGACACCAGCGGGGGAATGACTTTGTGGCTTCCCCTCTACCTCAGCGCTGGACCCAGCTCCAGCGCTGAACGTAATAACAGCAGGGGGAATAAATTGTGTTAACTACCGCGCAGCGCCAGCCCGAGTGACAGCAGCTCCCCCAGCGCTGACGTCAGCTCCATATGCTCCATTTTAGAATGTAACACCAGCGGCCCAGCGACCAGCTCCCCCAGCGCTGGCCGCATCTCCAGCGGCTCCAGGAGACACCAGCAGGGAAGTTTCATCAGAGGGACTTGACAGCTGCCCCCACGCCTGATGCCAGATCTGAGGAACTGCAATCCTTCAGGTCAGTGCTGCAATCCCCCAACCCCCAGCACAGATCCCCTGTATCTAACCAGCCACACCATTCCCTAGCCCAGTGTCCTCCCCTATCTAAGCAGCCATTCCCCTTCCCTAGCCCAGTGTCCACACTATCAAATCAGCCATCCCCATCCCCAGCCTAGTGCCTGCCCTATCTAACCAGCCCTTCCCTAGCCCAGTGCCCCCTACCTAACCAGCCAACCCTATCTAACCAGCCAACCCTATCTAACAAGCCATCCCCAGCCCAGTGCCCACCCTATCTATCCAGCGATCCATCCCTGTCCCCAGCCTAGTGCCCCCACATCTATCCAACCATCCTTGTCCCCAACCTAGTGCCCCCCTATCTATCCAGCCATCCCTGTCCACAGCACAGTGCCCCCATATCTAACCAGCCATACCCTATACCAGTGCCCCCTATCTAACCAGCTATCCCTATCCTCAGCCCAGTACCACCCTATCTAATCAGCCATCCCCTAGCCCAGTGCCCCACTATCTATCCAGCCATCCCTGTCCACAGCACAGTGCCCCCATATCTAACCAACCATCCCCTATACCAGTGCCCCCTATCTAACCAGCTATCCCTATCCCCAGCCCAGTGCCACCCATCTAAACATTCTTTCACAAAAACTACAGCAGGGGTGGTAGAACAGTGGGCAGACCCCATGGCGGCTTGGTAGAGCCAGCACCGACAGGGTCTGCAGGGAGCGCTGGGTCAGTGTAGGAGCTGCTCTGCCGGTCTCTGCAGCTTATGTAGGCGGTATCTCTTGCACTTGCCTGTCAGTGCAGAAGTTTTGTTGACCCAGGGCTCCCCACAGAGCTTGTCGGTGCTGGCTCCACCAAGCTAGTGCCTCACCAACCATTAACCTCACCGCACGTCACTGATCGTGCCATTGTAAAATCATTTTATTTACCAATTTCAAATGAATAAGAAGTCTACTGGTGCTGAGGAACATAAGCTGTGGGCACTAGCCCAGCACATAATTACAAATTTGGGACCTGTACATGTAATGTAAATGATGGAGGTATATTCAATATTTCAAGCATAGAAAAGCATTTTCTAAAAGACAAAATGTTAAATTAGCCACAACAGAGGGCGATACATTGTATAATAATATTAGCATCTAAATACTACCATATAGAATCCGGAGGCAGTTAAGATCAAATTTCTCTTTATTAAGTTAGAGCATATTTAAAGCTGATTTATGAGCATTAGATGTTTGCAGCCTAGATAATAATATTGTAGCCAAGGATGGAGACATCGGGGGAAATTTACTAAAGGATATTTGTAAAAAAATAGGTGTATTTGTATCCAGAAATACCGTTATTTTTGACATTTACTATCCCGAAAATACGGCAATTCGTATTCGTATTGATAGCACATCAATACGAATACGAATTGCCGTATTTTCGGGATAGTAAATGTCAAAGATAAGTGTATTTCTGGATACAAATACACCTATTTTTTTTACAAATTTCCTTTAGTAAATTCCCCCCATCATCCAAGATTGCTCTGATTTTTCTTTGGAAGCTAATAAACTTCTAAATGAATCCCTAACTTATGAAAAATATAAAATATGATACCACTAATAAAATGAATGAATCATTATTTGTATTTGTTTAAAAAGTGTTGATTATGATAAACACATACAAAATCTGAAAAAAAATCTTTTGCATGTGTGATTGTTTTTAATGTTGATGCTTCGGTGGGTTTCAGATTACTTCTAATTCTATTTAGAGAGGACTTAATATTGTCTGTTCATCTGTACACAATTTTAGGCCATGCTGGTAAAAATTCACTTAATCCCTCATCTGCTTTTAGGATATGCCAGTGTTTTCTAAGGCTCTTCTCAAGTTCTTAACTTTGGGTTGAGTACTCTGAGATTATTTATCAGGAGTTTTTCTCTTCCTATACTCTCCACTTTTTCTCTTTCTTTCTTTAACCAAGGAAAAAGTACTAAATCGTTGGTGGCCAGTGGCTGGATCTCCCACTACAACTGTGTGGAACTCCGGCATCAGTATGTAAATGGTCTCTCTCTTGTGTGACTCCTCTGATATTTAACAAGATGTGACTCCAGGGAAAAACATTTCTTACATTCAGAACATGTAAATGGTATCTCTCCTGTGTGAATCATCAGCTCTTAATTGCTGATAAAACACCCGCTACACACAAAACAAGTAAATATTATCTGATTAATAAGTGTTATATCTGTAGTAAAACATTGTAGTAAGACATTTACTACAGTAATAGCTTTTTACATGGTTTCAATCCAGTGTGATTCCTCTGATGTGATACTAGATTGGTCTTCTGGGAATAACATTTACTACATTCGGAGCATTTAAATGGTCTCTCTCCTGTGTGACTTCTCTGATGTCTAACAAGATGTGACTTTCGTGTAAAACATTTTCTACATTCAGAACATCTAAATGGTCTCTCTCCTGTGTGACTCCTCTGATGTATAACAAGCTCGTGCTTGGTGATAAAACACTTGCTACACTCAGAACATGTAAATGGTCTCTCTCCTGTGTGACTCCTCTGATGTGTAACAAGGTTTTGCCTGTTAATAAAACACTTGCTGCATTCAGAACATGTAAATGGTCTCTCTCCTGTGTGACTCCTCTGATGTGTAACAAGCTCTTGCTTTTTGAAAAAGCACTGGCTACACTCAGAACAAGTAAATAGTTTTTCTCCTGTGTGACTCCTCTGATGTGTAACAAGATTTGACTTTTGTGTAAAACACTTGCTACATTCAGAACATGGAAATGGTCTCTCTCCTGTGTGATTCCTCTGATGTTTAACAAGATGTGACTTATGTGTAAAACACTTGCTACATTCAGAACATGCAAATGGTCTCTCTCCTGTGTGAATCATTTGATGTATAACAAGATTTGACTTTTGTGTAAAACACTTGCTGCACTCTGAACATGGAAATGGTTTCTCTCCTGTGTGACTCTTCAGATGCCTGAGAAGCATTGAGTTACATGTAAAGCATTTGTCACACTCAGAGCACATATGTGGTCCTTCTACTGTGTGACTCCTCTGATGTCTGAGAAGCTCTGATTTATCTGTAAAGCATTTGTCACACTCAGAGCACAGATGTGGTCTCTCTCCTGTGTGAGCCCTCTGATGTGTAACAAGATGTGCTTTTTGTGTAAAACACTTGCCACACTCAGAACATGTAAATGGTTTCTCTCCTGTGTGACTCCTCTGATGTATAACAAGAATTGACTTTTGTGTAAAACACTTGCTGCATTCAGAACATGTAAATGGTTTTTCTCCTGTGTGACTCCTCTGGTGTCTGAGAAGCTGTGAGTTACATGTAAAGCATTTGTCACACTCAGAGCACAGATGTGGTCTGTCTCCTGTGTGATTCCTCTGATGGATGAGAAGCTGTGATTTATATGTAAAGCATTTGTCACACTCAGAGCACAGATGTGGTCTCTCTCCTGTCAGACTCATCCTGTATTAGATGAGATACAATAAGCTGTACAAAGTTTCTTCTTCCTGGAAGATGTGAATAGATTTTGTGAGTTCCCCAGAGCTGTAAGAAGAAATTCTATCTGTAGTTGGCTTGATCAGAGAACAATGTTTCCACAATGTCTTCTAATATTCTTAGTGGGATTCCGGCTTCTTAATTCTTCTGTAAGAAAAATAGTTAAAATTTAAAATTCTAACTATTACTGGGGAAATTCTGTTTTTACAGTAATAATGTTATTTTGTATGAGGAACATGATGTATTTATGTACACTAACAAATATAACCATGTCCGTTACAATTTTTTTTATATGTGTATAAGGGGACACAGCTGGTGGTCTGTCCTGAGATTCTGCTCCTGATGATGGTCTGGGACTGACCCCAGTGAAACGCGTTGAACCACTATCCACATTTAGCAAAGGAGAAACACATATCCAAACAGACATTTGAACTTTGGACTTTGACCAACTCCTAATCATCACCGTCACCTTCCGGAGGCTGTTCTGAGGTGACCACAGAACTGCAGGTTCATCCAGGTTGACCATCCATTTGCCCAAAGTGACGCTGTGGGACACTAAACCATATTCCACCACCTCTAATGGGACTTTATAGCTTATTTGGTATTGGAGAAAGTTGTTAAAACAGAAATAACGCATCAATTATTCTATACTTTTGTTATACTCTGTTTTCTCAAATATTGTTATTTATTGCTGCAGGTGGCGTTAGCTTGTTGCACAAGGTACTAGCCACGGCGTATGAGGCCTACCCTTTGCGCTAAGCAGCAGGTGTTTGTTAGAAGCAGCAGCCATTTTGTCCAATCATGACTTGCATAATAAAAATATGAAATGGCTGATCATTCAGAACAGTGCTGTAAAAGTGATTTCTTATAGAGAATTGTTTTTGGATTTAGAAGTTTAAGAATGTGATGTTGACATTATAATGGAGCAAGGACAGAAAGCTAGTCTCCACAAACTTAATAATATGGGAACAGGGCCACACATGCGTAGACCCCAAGGCCACTGAATTTTTGCCTAGTTACAATGAAGTTGGGTGTTGGGTTAATTATGACATCATGATTGAAAGCAGAGCTTTCCAATAAGACTCAATGCTTATGAGTAATTAATTAATTAATTAATTAATTAATGTGATTAAGGTTTAAATATCAGAGTTAGAGAAGGAGGAGGGAGGCAGTTGAGGAAGAACAGGTAAGCACGGGGGGCTGGATGTAACTATGAAGGAGGTTTAATCATGGCTGATCACTGTCCTTGAAAGGTGTCCATTTTGATTTGATTTAGAATTACTGTTTAAGTATAAGCTAATCAATTTTATGTTTCTTGTGTTAGTCTGCACTTGCAAATACCTGTAATGAAGCTATTTTTCTAGTAAAGCATTGTCATACATTCTATAACAAGGTTGTGTTGGTGTGCAATCATTTCAGCGTTGCCGTTATATTTAAAGGTAATAAAGTAAATATATACAAGTTTGGGTTATCAATCATATCTAATCTTATCAAACAAATCTTTGCACTATCAATTTCCTAATACTTCATCCTAATATTCATATATATCCAGTATCTATGTGAATTGTATATCATCCTATAATTCATCTGCATGCATTTATTCTAATTTATGACATTCCATGTTTTAACACATATTATTTTTATTATTATTTTCTTGTTTAAAAAATATTTAAAAATATAGAAGAAACCATTCATCTTTACTTTGTACTTTACACAGCCAGTGCTGGTACACTCCCTTTTTTCTCTATAACTGACAGTCTATGAAGGCAACAGCCTACCCTTCAGCACACATTGGCATGCCCTTATTGCCATGGGACACCCATGAAAGCTGGTCGATCCCTAGGTGACACCAAGCAGCATTGCTGCACCCCCCCCCCCGGCCCACCCCGATCCCTGCAAACAGCTCACAGACCGCTAAATAAACTTAAACGCATAGGATTGGATACTAAGATGGTTGTATGGATAAGATTGTGGTTGCGGGATTGAAAATAGAGGGTTGTAGTAAATGGAACAGTCACAGGAGGGAAATGATACCAGTGGGATACCCCAGGCATCTGTACTTGGGCCAGTGCTTCATAATGTCTACATTGGTGACCTTGCAAACAGAATTGAAGGGGAAGTATGCCTTCTTGCAGATCAAACAAATGTATGCAACAGCGAAGATAAAGTAGTAGGTGTAAAACAGATGATTGATGATCTAGGTAGACTAGAGGAATGGTCAAGAGCATGGCAAACAGTCTAATGCCAAACAATGCAAAATCTTGCACTTGGGTCTTAAGTATCCAAAGACTAAATATAACATTAATGGCACTATACTGGGAAGTACTGAGGAGGAAAGGGATCTAGGAGTCACTGTTTCAGGTGACAAAAGGCAGGTCAGCAATGTAACAAAGCACTAGGGAAGGCAAGTCAGATGCCTGGTGGCATAGGGAGAGTAATCAGCAGCAGATAGAAGTAATAATGTCACTGTATAGGTCATTGGCCGGCCTCAGCTCTAGAGGCCATATCTCCATAATTATATAAATATATCAGAGAGATGGTGCATGGCAACTAAAATAGTGCATGGCCTACATCCCCACACTAACCCAGTAAGACTTAAGAAATCTATACTGTCGTTTGGAGGTAAGAAAAAAGGGGGGACATGATAAAGACTTTCAAATATACCAAGGGTATAAACAAGGTCCAGGAGGGGAACTGTTTTAAAAAAAAGAGAAGTATTAGAACAAGAGGACATTTTTGAAAGGGTAGTGGACAAGTGGATTAGCCTCCCATCAGAGGTGGTAGAGGATAAGACAGTTGAGCAATTTAAACATGCATGGGACAGACATATGGACATCCTTACATAGAAATAAGGAGGAAAAAGGCTGTCAAGTTCTATAACAATAACTACAAATTATTATCTGCAAAATTGTAATTATATATCAGAGTAACTTGATAAAATAATTACCTTTGACAATAATGATGTATGTCTGTCTGTCTGTCTGTCTGTCTCTTACTCCTCCGTCCTCCCAGCTCTCCAACCAGTAACTGATCCAGCAGCTCCTCCATCAGCTCCCAGTGGCCTGATACAGCCTATTTATAGTCACTCCTCCCCATCTCTCCCCAGTAGTTCCCAGGATGCCCTGCAGGAATTCTTACACTGAGAGGTGACATGTAAATTAGGGTCACATAACATTAGTATACAGTCATTCACCACAGCAGCTCCTCCTGCCCAGCTCCTTGTCTTGTAAATGAGGTGTAAATATTCCTAAAGTCACTTACTACAATGGGAAATGCTAATTAAACCCTGGCAGGGTAACACCTTGCATTATAATTAGATCTCAGCAGCCTCTGGCCTCTCTATCACCCTGATACTTTCTCTATTCCCCTGATACCCTTTCCATCCCCATGATACCCTCTCTATCCCCCTGATACCCTCCCTATCCCCCTGATACCCTCTATATCCCCCTGATACCCTCTCTATTCGCCTGATACCCTTTCTATCCCCATGATACCCTCTCTATCCCCCTGATACCCTCCCTATCACCCTGATACCCTCTCTACTCCTCTTTCTCGCCCTGACACCCTGCATTTTTTCAAATCTGGTCCAACTTGTCCTTTGGACAATTCAAACCTGTGTATGTGAACCTTTAAAGCCAGCCCCCCTAGCACAACAAAAAACAGGCAAAGAAGCAGCGCTATTGCATTCAATTTTGACACAATTACAAGGCATTGCCTAGGCAAAAATAACACATTTATTAAAACAATTAAAAGGATAACATGTGAATTAATATAAATTAAAATTGATACCCTCTCTTGTTTTATAATTGGCCTTACTGGCTGTAGGAGTCCTCTTTTAGATAAGCTGGGAGAATATGGCAGATATTTTACAAAGTTTGTGTCATCTCACCAAAGATTTTTGAAACAGGTTTTCCTCCTTTGGTTCAAATGTCCTCACCATGATGCGGTTGCACACTGGTGGCAAAGGGCCGCTGTGGGGCTTCCCAAAAAGGCAGATGATGTCCTTGGGTGTGCTAGAGTCAGGATGAGACTCTTTAATTGCCAATTGTTAATAGCCGTGTTTGAGGTTTTTCCATATAGCAATTGTTGCCAGGATACATGCCAGAGATGTGGTACCAAGTAGAGGGTATCTTAAAAAGTCAACACTGATGCATTTCACTGAATTGCATCAGTTTTTCAAGTTCACTTCGAAAAAGCTGAGGCAATACAGCAAAATGCTTCGATAGGAATGGAAGAATTGTATGCAATATCTCCCTAGTGTGGGGTATAATGTGTCAGGGGCATTGTGGGGTTCAGCATATTGTGTAAGAGGCATTGTGGTGTGCAGGATACTATGTCAGGGGTATCATGTGTGGTATTATGTGTAATATCAGCCATCAGCCACCTACCCCTAGCAGGCTGTGGCACACTTCAGTTTGCCAGGGCAGGCCCAACATTTATCTGGATGTGCCCAGCATTTTTTGGTGCACGCCCAGAAAAGGCTGGGGGTATGCCTTGGCACGCCCCAGGCCTGATTACAAGGATATGTCTAAAGTAGACAAAGGAAGAACACAAGGGGTTTTGGGGCACACTTATGAAAATTGATAAGATAAAGGTGGTGTGGAAATGAATTAAATTAAAATATAACTTTTATTACACAAGTTAAAATACATACATTCAATAATTGAATAATTTAGTATATCGTATCATCAAAAAATACAAGAAGACAAAAATGACAAGAAAAAACTTTTACAGTTACAAATTGTACTGTAATTAGGGCGAAAATGATTGACAGCGGGATATACAATTTCAATACATACTAGAGGTATTCTTTTGGCACTGGAAAGTATTGCGTACAGTTATTTAGTTATAAATACTACTTGCACGTCCCACGCTTTATATGATCACACTCTGTTAGATAATCTGGGTTTGGGCATCCACACGGAGAGAGAAATTTGATAGATTTGCTGATGCAGTATAGAGGAAGGCTGCTCACTAGATCCACTGTTGCTTCTGCTTTCTGGGTATGAATACTGCACCGGATATTCCCTAGTGGTCTCCCAAGAAGTACTGATCCGGCCAGTCACTGCTTAGCTGCTGAGTTCGGATGGGGTCAGACCGCTCAGTGATGTATGGCAGTATAACCTTGCAGATGAGAGAGCCCCAAAGTGGTATGAGAAGCTAAGTGCCACTTCTGCTGTTCTGCTGGTGTGATCCAGTTGAATGAGAGAGTGGCAGAGTTGGTATAGAGGTTAGATAGTGGGAAACAAAATTTGGTGATAAGTATGTACCCACTGTTTCTCAGGTGTGTCTGAATTGCCAGCAATGTAGTGCTGTGCAATCATGCACTTACAGGGGTCAAGGAGTTGTTACTCAATAGAAGAGACAATGTTGCACTGTTTAGCAATTTATGCTTAAAATGCTCTTGAAATCAAATAGTGTATCTCATACAACCGCCTCAGAGACAATGACATTTCTAAACGGAAACAGTTTCTGTTTGTAATTTGAGCAATTAAAGAGACAATTTAAGCTATCACATCAGGAATTGAACAATATGCATTCAATGTGCGGTCAGAGACAATCGGTAGGATCATAGTTGGAGAAAAATTAAGCTAGTACAGTGAGAGTTTTGATAGTATGCAAGCAATAGGTTTCAGGTTGCATACACAACAACAGAGCTATAAATACCCTGTAGTAAGAGACTGCATCGATGGGTGTTGTAAATACTGCCTACTTAGATATTAGCAGAGTAATTCTGGAGAGAGGGACACAGTACTTAGCATGGAATTTGTGTCTCCCAAGAGAAAGGGCAAAAAAATCAATGAAGTGCCGTGCTGCTCCCGACAGCTGAGACTGACAAAGTAAAACTGGGGTGAGGGATACAATGATCTCAATTGAATGTATCAAATGCGGGGACACAATATTTGGTGTGGGATGCGTGTCTCCCAAGAGATAGGGCAAATATAAATAAAGTGCCGCGCTACTCACAGCAGGTTAGACTTTGATAAAGTAAATCTGGGGAGAGGGACACAATAATTTCAAATAGATATGTGTCTCAAGAGATAGGACAAATGTAAATAAAGTGCCGCGCTGCTAACAGCAGTTTAGATTTGAATAAAGTTAGTCTGGGGAGAGGGACACAATAATTTCAGAAAAAATGTGTCTCAAATGAAGTGCCGCACTGTATATGGTGGACTTAATCTATACAGATGGAGCTTGCAGGGGGAGACGCACAGTACCGGTACCTGGTATGTGTGTCCTCCGTGGAGCTAAGTAGCGGTGAAGTGCAGCGCTGCGCCCGAAATTCAAACACCCAGTGGTACAGCAATGTGCACGCTGTCTGGGCGGGTGAGTCCGGTAGTCTGGGCTGCCGGTCAGAGCGGCGGCGAGTTCCCTTACCTAAAAATAGGTGTGTGGGGAGGTGCCTATGGATTCCTGTGGGTGGAGACACGTGTTTTGCCTCAGGCGGCTTGTTCACAGTAGCGTGCCAATAACCGTACAATTGGCTTCAAGCATCTAAAGTAGATTGTAGCAGGGCCCTATAATACTTTGGTGGCAGCGTATAAAATATAGCCAACATGTACATGTAAAATGTATATTTTACACATTGCAATAGATATAGGGTATAAATTGGTGAGTTATGGGTGTATGCATGCTACATTGGATGCTACAAATAATGGTGGCCAGTGGTGAGAACAAACTATTAATACTGGTGGGCAGGGGGAAGAAAAAGTATTCAGCCTTCCGGAGAGAGGCGGCGGTGAGGCAGGGGAAGATGGCAAGGTCTTTCATGTCATTTAGAAACATAGAAACATAGAATTTGACGGCAGATAAGAACCACTTGGCCCATCTAGTCTGCCCCTTTTTTTAAACATGTTACCTCAAACCATATTTGATCCTTATTTTTTTGTAAGGATATCAATATGCTTATCCCAAGCATGTTTAAATTGTACTACTGTATTTGTGTCTACCACCTCTGATGGTAGGCTATTCCACTTATCTACTACTCTTTCTGTGAAAAAATTCACATTTCACCTGAATCTTCCTCCCTCTAGTTTCAGTGCATGTCCTCGTGTTCTGTTGCTCCTCTTCCTGTAAAGAATGTCTCCCACCTGTACCTTGTTAAAACCCTTGATATATTTGAAAGTTTCTATCATATCCCCCCTTTCCCTTCTCTACTCTATAGTATACATATTAAGATCTTTTAGTGTTTCCTGGTACATTTTGTGATGTAGGCCATACACCATTTTAGTTGCTCTTCTTTGTACAGTCTCTAATGTATTTATATCCTTCAGGAGATATGGCCTCCAGAACTGAACACAATACTCTAGGTGAGGTCGTACCAATGACCTATACAGTGGCATTATTACTTCTTTCTTTCTACTGCTGATACCTCTCCCTATGCAACCAAGCATCTGACTTAAGAGTTCTGGGATAAGATCCTGCACTTAGGTGCAAGCTCGAACCTGTACGGTGAGTGTGTCACCAAACACACTAAAGGTAACAATGGAAAAAAGAAATACCGACAGGATTTTCAAGCGCTCCTTCTATTCATGTAGCCCGATGTCACTCTGTCTCAGATATTCCTGATAATGGCTCATGTGACATGGAAAAGAAAACCATATAGTGTAATACCCTTAGGTATGACTTCTAGCACAGAAAAATTCTAAATGCCGAGAACCGTACCCTGTATGGTGGTCCACTAAATGAATGGTGGGCAGATCACGCTCAAGTTTGAGGGAGTAGTGCACCTCCAATTGATACTCCAATATTCTCCGAGTTGTTCCACATAGAAAAACCAGAAAATAGGTGCCCAAATGGTGAAATAACGTTTTAATGGTTTAAAATATCATACAATAAAAATTGGGTGGAAACAATGGACTCTCACCAGATCGATGGGTCTACTGTGCAAAAGCAGACATACAGAGCATAAGATGGAAAAACCACAGGCGTCCCTGGATGCTTTCTGTAGATGTTCAAGTCCTGGTGTAATGTCCAAAGTCCACAAGTCCCCTCTGCCAACACGTTTCAGACTATATGTCCTTTATCAAGGCATAGAGACTTATCCCAACACCTGGGTTTTTATACCCACAATCCCAAATGAAAAACTAAGCCTATTTCCAGACATGGATTTCTATCCTCTAATACAATCCCCTTCATTCCCGGATTTTATCGCCGCTTTTTGCGATAGCACGCTGATCTCAGGTGCAAGACTTGATTGCACACATGTTTCCCCTTTATTTCCTGTCCGGCGGCGTCCGCCGGAACTTTCTTGCGTTCCATTGGCGTCGGCGCCGGAAGTCATCTGCGTGTCACCGCTGTTACTGAATTCCTTTATCCGGCTCCGTCCGCCGGAACTTCCGCGCGTTCCACTGACGTCGGCGCCGGAAGTGATCTGCGTATCACCCCGCTGTTTCTTTCTCAGTGAACGTTGTTTCTCCATCCGGCTTGTATTGTTGTATGTTCACCTTACTGGAGATCACCTGTGCGTTCCACTGTTTTTAGTCAGGATGTGGATGCGGTTCACAGCTGATTTTTGGTTCTTAGGTCCCCATATATACAAGGAATTATTAGCGGAGTGCTCGAATCAATGTTGCGGTATCCCATAACATTTAAAACAAGAAGAAAAACCATATTAATATACATTCATAAAAAACTATTTAAAAAGATACTCATAAAAAACGAAGTCATTTAATGGGATACCGCAACATTGATTCGAGCACTCCGCTAATAATTCCTTGTATATATGGGGACCTAAGAACCAAAAATCAGCTGTGAACCGCATCCACATCCTGACTAAAAACAGTGGAACGCACACGTGATCTCCAGTAAGGTGAACATACAACAATGCAAGCCGGATGGAGAAACAACGTTCACTGAGAAAGAAACAGCGGGGTGATACGCAGATCACTTCCGGCGCCGACGTCAGTGGAACGCACGGAAGTTCCGGCGGACGGCGGAAATAGGCTTAGTTTTTCATTTGGGATTGTGGGTATAAAAACCCAGGTGTTGGGATAAGTCTCTATGCCTTGATAAAGGACATATAGTCTGAAATGCATTGGCAGAGGGGACTTGTGGACTTTGGACATTACACCAGGACTTGAACATCTACAGAAAGCATCCAGGGACGCCTGTGGTTTTTCCATCTTATGCTCTGTATGTCTGCTTTTGCACAGTAGACCCATCAAATTTTTTATTGTATGATATTTTAAACCATTAAAATGTTATTTCACCATTTGGGCACCTATTTTCTGGTTTTTCTATGTGGAACAACTCGGAGAATATTGGAGTATCAATTGGAGGTGCACTACTCCCTTAAACTTGAGCGTGATCTGTCCACGATTCATTTAGTGGACCACCATACAGGGTACGGTTCTCGGCATTTAGAATTTTTCTGTGCTAGAAGTCATACCTAAGGGTATTACACTATATGGTTTCCTTTTCCATGTCACATGAGCCATTATCAGGAATATCTGAGACGGAGTGACATCGGGCTACATGAAGAGAAGGAGCGCTTGAAAATCCTGTCGGTATTTCTTTTTTCCAAGCATCTGACTTGCCTTCTTCATTGCTTTGTTACATTGCCTACCTGATTTTAAGTCCCCTGAAATAGTGACACCTAGATCCCTCTCTTCCTCAGTAGTTTCCATTATAGTGGCATTTATACTATATTGAGTCTTTGGATTTCTGAGACCCAAGTGCATGATTTTGCATTTTTTGGCATTAAACTGTAGTTGCCATTCTCTTGACCATTTCTCTAATCTACCTAGATCCTCAATCATTTGTTTTAACCCTCCTGGTGTGTCTACCCTGTTGCATACCTTTGTGTCATCTGCAAAAAGGCACATTTTACCCTCAATTCCATTTGCAATATCACCAATAAAGATATTAAAAAGCACCGGTCCAAGTACAGATCCCTGGGGTACTCCACTTGTAACCTTTCCCTCCTTTGACTGTACTCCGTTTACTACAACTCTCTGTTTTCTGTCCTGCAACCACGCTCTTATCCATTCAACTATCTTAGAATCCAATCCCAAGCTTTCAAGTTTATTTAACAGTCTGCGATGTGGGACAGTGTCAAAAGCTTTACTAAAGTCTAGATAAGCTACATCTACAACCCCACCTTGATCTATTACTTTAGTCACCCAGTCAAAAAAGTCAATAAGATTTGTTTGACATGATCTTCCCCGAGTAAACCCATGCTGTTTTGGATCCTGTAAATTGCTGGTTTTGAGATATTCCACAACTCTTTGATTTAAGAGTGTTTCCATCAATTTCCCTACTACTGATGTAAGGCTCACTGGTCGATAGTTGCTTACCTCTTCCTTGCTTCCACTTTTGTGCAGTGGGACTACATTCGCTGTTTTCCAGTCCTCTGGGATTACTCCAGTAGCTAGTGACTGGTTGAATAATTCTGTTATTGGTTTTACCAGCTCCCCTTTAAGCTCCTTTAGTATCCTTGGATGTATCCCATCTGGCCCCATTGATTTATCCACTTTCAGTTTTGAGAGTTCTGTGAGGACTTTCTCCTCTGTAAATGTACTTGTCTCTCTCTCAGTTTTCTGACTATACTTGCAACTTAACTGTGCCCCCTTCCCCTCTCTTTCAGCAGTGAATACTGAGCAGAAATAATTATTAATATTATCTGCTATTACATTGACCCCCACAAGAAAACTTCCACTCTAATTATTCCACTTTTTGTTTTTCTCCTTTCACTTATATACCTAAAAAAAGTTTCCCCCCTTTACCCACTGACTGGGCCATTTTCTGTTCAGCCTGTGCTTTTGCACATCTGATTAACTTCTTAGCCACCTTCTGTCTAACAAGATACACCTCTTTGTCCTCATTCTTCTGTGTCTGCTTAAATTTCTTAAAGGTTAACTTTTCACATTTGGTGCTGCATACACACATATTGATTTGTGAATTGACATGAAAGATATTTAGAGGATTGAGCTTCATGTCCGGCAGATGCCAAGGCTCATTATTGACACGCGGGGGCATGCATAATTAATGAGACAATGCATACACATTAGATGACATTGGCCTTAGTATTGCTCAAAGGCTCTTTCTGATTAATATTGATGGTAATATCTTCTAGTGTGTATGGGCCTTTACCTATGAAACACATGCAACATCCAGACAATCAGAGTAACTTCTTATGTGATTAATAATTGTTATTCTTGTAGTAAGACATTTACTACAGTAATAGCATTTAACATGGTTTCAATCTGGTGTGAATCCTTTGATGTGAAACCAGATGGGTCTTCTGGGAAAAACATTTTCTGCATTCAGAACATGTAAATGGTCTCTCTCCTGTGTGACTCCTCTGATGTATAACAAGATTGTGCCTGTTAATAAAATACTTGCAACACTCAGGACATGTAAATGGTCTCTCTCCTGTGTGACTCCTCTGATGTGTAACAAGAAATGACTTTCGTGTAAAACACTTGCTGCATTCAGAACATGTAAATGGTCTCTCTCCTGTGTGACTCCTCTGATGTATAACAAGATTGTGCCTGGTAATAAAACTCTTGGTACACTCAGAGCAAGTAAATAATTTCTCTCCTGTGTGACTCCTCTGATGTCTAACAAGATTTGACTTGTGTGTAAAACACTTACTACATTCAGAACATGTAAATGGTCTCTCTCCTGTGTGACTCCTCTGATGTGTATCAAGATCTTGTTTGGTGATAAAGCACTTGCTACACTCAGAACATGTAAATGGTTTCTCTCCTGTGTGACTCCTCTGATGTATGAGAAGATGTGATTTACTTATAAAGCAATTGTCACACTCAGAGCACAGATGTGGTCTCTCTCCTGTGTGACTCCTCTGATGGATGAGAAGCTGCGATTTACGTATAAAGCATTTGTCACACTCAGAGCACAGATGTGGTCTCTCTCCTGTGTGACTCCTCTGATGTCTGAGAAGCTCTGATTTACATGTAAAGCGTTTGTCACACTCAGAGCACAGATGTGGTCTCTCTCCTGTGTGACTATTCTGATGTCTAAGAAGCTGTGATTTATATGTAAAGCGTTTGTCACACTCAGAGCACACATGTGGTCTCTCTCCTGTCAGACTCATCCTGTATTAGATGAGATACAAATAAGCTGTACAAAGTTTCTTCTACCTGGAAGATGTGAATAGATCTTGTGAGTTCCCCAGAGCTGTAAGAAGAAATTCTATCTGTAGTTGGCTTGATCAGAGAACAATGTTTCCACAATGTCTTCTAATATTCTTAGTGGGATTCTGGCTTCTTAATTTTTCTGTAAGAAAAAATATAATATTTAAAAGCATAACGGTTACTGGGGAAATTCTGTTCTTACAGTAATAATGTCAGGGTGGGCCGGGGGCATGCAGCGTGGGTTATGGGTGTTACCCATGGGAATGTGGGTGTGCCAATGTATGCTACAGGGTGGGCTGCTACCATCACAGACCATCAGCTGCCCAGGGTGTCTTTGTCCCAGCACAAGCAAATAAACATCAGTTTACACTGACTTTTATTTGCGAGCCCAGGAGAAATCATCCGATAGTCGGTGACTATTAAATCATTTCTCCTGCAGCGGATACATGTGAGGGGGCGTGTCTTCTGTGGGGCGGGCTCTCTGGCACTCAGTAATCTGTCATGTTCGCATGTTACCAAATCAATCAGAATAACACCCAATGTGACAATTTATACAAATATAAAACAATTGTAAATGACTGGGTCATATGTGTTAGTGTACATAAATATATCATGTTCCTCATACAAAATAACATTGGTAGAAAATAGAGGGTTGTAGTAAATGGAACAGTCACAGGAGGGAAATGACACCAGTGATGAACCCCAGGGATCTGTACTTGGGTCAGTGCTTTCTAATGTCTGTATTGGTGACCTTGCAAATAGTATTTTTGCAGATGACACAAATGTATGTAACAGGGTAGACACAGCAGGAGGGGCAACAAATGACTGATAATCTAGGTAGACTAGAAGAATGGTCAATAGCATGGTAACTACAGTCTAATGCCAAACAATGCAAAATCATGCACTTGGGTCTCAAAAATACAAAGGCTAAATATATTGGAACTATATTGGGAAGTACTGAGGAGGAAAGGAATCTATGAATAATGATTTCAGGTGACAAATGGCCGGTAAGCAATGTAACAAAGCAATGAGGAAGGCAAGTCAGATGCTTGGTTGTACAGGGAGAGGAATCAGCAGCAGATAGAAGTAATAATGTCACTGTGTAGGTCATTGGTCGGCCTCATCTAGGTACTGTGTCCAGCTCTAGAGGCAATATTTCCATAATTATATAATTACATTAGAGAGATGGTACATGGACACTGAAATGGTGCATGGCCTACATCATTACACGTATCCAGAAAGACTAAAACATCTCTGTGTAGTTTGGCTCAGAAAAATGAAAGGGGGACATGATATAGACATTCAAATACACCGATGTTATTAACAAGGTCCAGGAGGGAAAGAATTTTCAAATAAAAATAAGTTTTAGAACACAAGGACATGCACTGACACTGCGGCAGGGGAGGGAGGTCTGGGAAAAATTTGGTAAACATTTTTTAAACAGTGTTGGACAAGTGGAATAGCCCCCCATCAGAGGTGGTAGATGATAAGACAGTTGAGCAATTTAACAATGCACAGAATAGACATAAGGATATCCTTACATAGAAATAAGGATCAAAAAGGAGTTGAGGTAACAATATAGTTAAAAATGGACAGACTAGATGGGCCAAATAGTTCTTCTCTGCTGTCAAGTTTTATAACAAAAACTACAAAATAGTATTTACAAAATTGTAATTATATATAATATATTAGAATGAATTGATAATACAATTACCTTTTTGTCTTATGTTTGTCTGTCTCTCTCTTACTCCTCCGTCCTCCCAGCTCTCCAACCAGTAACTGATCCAGCAGCTCCTCCGTCAGATCCCAGTGGCCTGATACAGCCTATTTATAGTCACTCCTCCCCATCTCTCCCCAGTAGTTCCCAGGATGCCCTGCAGGAATTCTTACACTGAGAGGTGACATGTAAATTAAGGTCACATAACATTATTATACAGTCATTCATCACAGCAGCTCCTCCTGCCCAGCTTCTTGTCTTGTAAATGAGGTGTAAATATTCCTAAGGGAACATACTACAATGGGAAATGCTAATTACACCCTGGCAGGGTAACACCTTGTATTGTAATTAGATCACAGCAGCCTCTGGCATTGACAGAAAGACCTGATATACATAACACATATAGACATATACTTAGCACCATAACATTCTGTTTGAATTTTTTTTAAAGAATAAAAATTGTGGTATTGTTGAGGCACAATGTATTGATAACAAATGCTGCCTGTTACTGCCTGATGCTGATCAGTTGTACGATGAAGGATATGCTGAGTCTTTATATGATGTTTAACTATCTTTTCTTGATGTAAAACTCCAATATAGAATAAGAACACCAGGACATATCACAGATAGAAGATATTATGTTATTATGTTAAGAAATAAAGATGATCCAGGAAATTGGCACAACTTTAAAAGTTATGATGTCACGGGCTCCTGTGGGGATCACCACAGCAATCACCTAGTAACAGCACATCAGAGGCCAAATAAATGCTCCAATGAGTATAAGCAGCAGACACATCTCACCGTCATCTGAGGAGATCGGAATCAGATCTTGTAGAATTGCTGCAATGATAACACTACTGTATTACAGAAATAAGAGGAGACCTGTGTGGGCTGAGGAACACAAGCTGTGGGTGATAGACCAGCACATTATTACACATTTGGGACCTCTACCTTGTTATGTAAATGATGGAGGTATATTCGATATTTGAAGAATACAGAAGCATTTTCTAATGGAAAAAGTACAATTGGCCACCACAGAGGGTGATACATTGTATAATAATATCAGCATCTAAATATTACCATATAGAATCGGGAGGCAGTTATGATCAGAATATTGTTTATTAAGTTAGAGCATATTTAAAGCTGATTTATGAGCATTAGCTGTTTGCAGCCTAGATAATAATATTGTAGGCAAGGATGGAGACATCATCCAAGATTGGTCCGATTTTGCTTTGGAAGCTAATAAACTTCTATATGAATCCCAAACTTATGAAAATATAAAATATCATACAAATAATAAACTGAGTGAATCATTATTTGTATTTGTTTAAAAGTGTTGATTATGTTTGCATTCAATTCCCAGTAGCCATTCTTTATAGTTCTAGATACGATATCTGGTAAAGTGATTCTGAATCATTGGATATTCCCTACTCTCCCTACAATGTTAGAAGTTCATAGTCTCTTACTGAAGACTCTCTACTATGACAGGTTCTCCTCCTTTCCTGAAATACAAGAAAGAGCAGATAAATTCTATAAGAAATGGGGGCCATATATAGATTTGCTATGGCTGAATGAACAGGGAATTTTTTTCAAGTTTTTGAAGTAACAGATTGGTATCTGTTGCCCAGAGATGTGTAGAGGACAGCGCTGTATAATACTTCATATATGATTGCAGCTGAGTAAGTGGGTATACTACAAATACCCTGTTCAATTCTGGAGCAAAGGGGGGTGTACTCTGCGCAAGAGCATATATGGATCAAAGCGACATATTTCTAATTAATAATACTCCTTATAGGTGAACTGATTTTTTGAAAATGTATATTGTGGAAGCTTATACAGAAAACGAAAGGATTTATAAATATAGGAATGAAATGCATTAATTATTTTTAAAATAGAATACCGGTGTACACATGGGGAAGGTTAGACATACAAAACATATAAACACCTGGAAAGGAAAGGTGTTAAAAAAAGGTTGATAAAAGTTGATAAAAAGCTTTTAAATTAGCTTTCTCTTCCTTGTAATTTCACCCCCCCCAAATATTGTGGGGTGTCAGTCTATTTGCAAAATAGCTCGCCTCTCTGCATCCCCTGCCCGGCTCTCTGCGTGCAGCCCAATGCCCCACTCGGCTCACAGCTCCCTCCGCCTGCAGCTCCCCGGGAACTGCATGTGATAAATTGCATGCAAATTATTACATGCAAAACTTGTCACCTCAAGTGCCAAATCATGTGGGGTCCCCACCCGGGACCCCGGATAATTAGATCCAACTTGTCCTTCGGACAAGTCGGCCTAATGTATGGGGTCCTTTACTCAGCATCCTGAAGAAGCCATTGCTTTAGCGAAACTAGTCGATTGTCCAAACAGCATAAAACGGGAAGTCTGCCGGCAGTCCCTCAGCAACTTACAGCCCCATTGGTCAGCATAAAACCACATGATATACAACCTTTTTTTTAACAACTTTCCTTTCCAGGTGTTTAAATGTTTTTTTTATGTCTAATTTTCCCGGTGTGATTACTGTTATTAGGTTTTAAAAATGATTAATGCATCTTATTCCTATTTTTATATATAATTTTGTTTGTTTTCTGTATATGCTTACTCAAAAAAATAAATTCACCTATATGGAATATTATTAATTAGAAATATGTTGATTTGATCCATATCTGCTTTTGCGCACAGTACACCCCCATTTGCACCAGAGTGGTATCTGCTTAGACATCTTGCAGCACCTTCCATTATAGCCGGGTAACACCACATTTGTATGGAACATTATTCAATTTGCTGCCTAGGTTCTTTTACATTGTAATGCGATTGCCTTCACCTATCTTTATAATGTCATATATAGTTGTACACCTGAGAATGTTACTCTCATTTTCCCTACCCTTCCCCATCCCCATAGCCCTACCTTTATTGTCTAATCATTGTTCTTTCTCTGTTTTCATATATATGTGAATTATTATTTGCTTTGTGATTTTAAGAGATTGGATAAACAGTGTTTTTTGTATCTATTCCATATCAAATATTTGTTAAAATTTGACCTAGTATCTAAATAATCTTTACTTATTTACTGTTTTTATTTGATCTATTGTCTTACTATTTGCTACTATCTTTTTGATTTCTCATTTACTCTGATTTATATTCTTTTATTTGATGATTTCATCTTAAAATGTAAACAAATGTACCTAAAAAAATTCCCAGTAATGTAAATGATGTATTAGGTTTAAAAAATACATAACATTTAAAAATACCACCAGGAAGATTTGTGGGAATTACTTATATGTACACTAATCTTTGACATTGTATTGATTTAATTAAAAATACAGGATAAGATTTCTTTAAAATTATAAATCAAAGTTTCTATACATCTTTTAAAAATTCTCAAATACATAATCTGGAAAATAAAACTATGTAAGGGTTACTATTGGTGTCCTGACCATGTATATACCTATACCACATGCAAAAGATGGCAAACAGATCAATTTGTAATAACAGAAATCTTTTATATAACCTCATTCAGAATAATAAACCAGAAAACAAAACAAAAGAATTATTCTAATCAATGGAGTAATAATAACCTTAGGAGTAATAATGCACTTGCATATACATTTCTTTAGGGGAATCTATCTTTCCTCATAAGCGCAGTTTCATCCTTATTCCTTTTATATGCTACATTAATTCTGTATGTCTAATTATGTTACAGTTTAGCAGTGATGCATTGTTACACTAAGTCACATGTCTTCAACCTGTGGCCCTCCAGATGTTGTAGAACTACATTTCCCAGCATGCCCTGATAGTTTTGGCATGCTCTTATAAAAAAAAATGTAGCAATGCATGTTGGAACATAAAGTTTCACAACATCTGGAGGGCCATAGGTTGAAGACCCATGCACTAAGTGCTTGTCGATATGTAGAACAAGTCTTTCTGCTGAAACTCTGGCCAGACAATAGGTGACTCCTAAACAAAAGGTCCCTGTGGTGACATAACAGGAGGCCAGAGGCTGCTGTGATCTAATTACAATAAAAGGTGTTACCCTGCCAGGATGTAATTAGCATTTCCCATTGTAGTAAGTAAATTAAGGAATATTTACACCTCATTTACAAGACAAGGAGCTGGGCAGGAGGAGCTGCTGTGGTGAATGACTGTATACTAATGTTATGTGACCCTAATTTACATGTCACCTCTGGGCATCCTGGGAACTACTGGGGAGAAGGGATACAGTCATTAGTTCTACAGTAACTAGTTCAACAAGCATTGGGTCGACACCACTAGGTTGACATGCAGCAAGGTTGACATGGGTCTACGTCGACATGACATTAAGTCAACACTAGGTCAATATGGGCTAGGTCGACATGGGCTAGGTCGACAGTCACAAGGTCGACATGGGATTTTTCACTGTTGCTTGAGCCAACATGTGCCGACAGGCGGTATTTCATGCCCTACCATCCACTAGGGCGTGGTGGGAGAATAAAATAGTGTACCGAGCGTAGCGAGGCACCGCGCTTGAAGCGAGCAATGCGAGGGGATGCGTTGCACTTCAAACGGTATCCATGTCCACTGTGTCGGAAAAAAGCGAAAAAAAACCATGTCGACCTTTTGACTGTCGACCTAGCCCAGGTCGACCTAACACTAGTGTCAACATAATGTCATGTCGACCTAGACCCATGTCGACCTAGATCCATGTCGACCTTGACCAATGTCGAACTTACTGCACGTTGATCTAGTGGTGTTGACCAAATGCTTGTCGATCTAGTTATGGTCGACTAAACGTTCCCAACTCGGGGAGAGATGGGGAGGAGTGACTATAAATAGGCTGTCTCAGGCCACTACAATAACCACACAATTATACATTAATTCCCCAATCTACTATCAGATCATAATTTTTATGTAATAACCTTTTGTGGCTCTTACCGACTATGGGGGAAATTTACTAAGCAAAATATGTCTAAAAAATTTGCATTTGTATTTATGGCACATTCATATCTGTATTTACAAATAGGAATGTATAGTCCATCGGAAAATATAAATAGGAATCGCCATTCAAAATAATGGACATTCCTAATTTAGCAGTAAACGGCCGTAATTGCCGGCAAAATACGCCAGGAAAATACACTTAATTTTTCTGGCGTATTTGGCTTTAGCCTGCACGGATCAGTCAGATCCAAGCAGGCTTCACTGTGTAAAAAAAAAAAAAAAAAATTATGTGGGGTCTCATTTTATTTTGGGTCTCATTTTATTTTGGGAACCAAGCTCCAGGGCTGTGGGTACCGGTCTGATAAATGATGTAAAAAATTGGGTTTTGTTGTGGAACTATGAGTCCCAACAAGCCTGGAACGCATACTGGGACTTGGAGAACAACAAGTCCCAGCATGCGGCCCATTAAAAAAATCTGTGCACTACAGAATCGTCTGTGGCCCCACAGAGAGTTCAGGGAAGAAGTCTTGAAGGTTCTTGATAACGTTTGAATCATTGATGTTGTCTCTGAGACATGCAGATATGTATCCACTTTGGAAACTGGACATAAACTGATCTGGTGGGCTTAAGGTCCCAAAGGTTATAGTAGTTTATATTACTAGAAAGTTCTATAAATGACATCCGGTAATTTACCATCAACTCCCATTGTAGTGACATTTGATTCTGGGGGGGGGGGCAGATGCAGGAGGGATGCAGCTGCATGCTCTGTCTTGTGGTGGCTGGTCCCCAGTGAGCTTTCCTCTCCCACAGACTGATGGAAATAAGAAGCCGCATCTGGAAGTAATGTCAATGTGACTGGGTTTCCCTTTGACAGAGTTGGACTGCTCTGCAGATCCCTCTTGCAATTGTACTGAAGCATTAGAAATTACAAGGGAAGACATTTTTTAAATATCTCTTCCCAGGTAAGTTTGTTAGGAATAATTGCTCTTTGGGAAATAATCAATTAGAAAATAAAATGTCAAACCTGTGCTCAAAGTGGGGTTCTATACAGCAACATAACATACCAGCAGGACTTTTCCTTCTGTTTCCTTTTTATTTTCAATATGCTTTTCATAATTTTTCCAATGAAGCTGCGATGAAACACATTGATTGATAATGCTCAGAGATCCTGTTAGTGAAATCCAGCACCAGATCCCCTATTTATTTATTTACAGTTTCTTATATAGCGCAGCATATTCCGTTGCGCTTTACAATTGGAAACAACAGTGATCAAACAAACTGGGTAGATACAAACTGACATGGAGGCAGGAGGGCCCTGCTCGCATGTTTACAATCTATAGGGATAATAAGAGGGATACATAAGGATAGATTTTCATTGCATGGCAGTCCCACCAGATTACAAGACAGTCCTGATGGGATGCAAATAGATATAAATGCTATTGGTGGTTGTGTGGGGGTTCCTGAATATGATAGGCTTGCCTGAAGTGGGAGCAAGTAATGAGTGTGGATGAGAGATGCAGATCTTGTGCAGAGCGGAGAGGTCGGGTGGGGATATATTTTGAGATAAGCAAAGAGATATAAGTCGGTGTAGTCAGAGTGATGGCTTTGTATGTAAGTAGAAGTATTTTATATTGAATACTGTCAATAAGGCAACCAATGGAGGGACTGACAGAGTGGATCAGCAGACGATGAGTTTCTAGCCAGGAAGATCAGTGTTAGTGTTTTTCAGTGTCTTGTGTAAGGTATGGATGAATTTTGGATACGTTTTTTTAAATGCATGTAACATGATTTAGAGACAGATTGAATGTGAGGAATGAAGGATAGTTCAGAATCGAGGATGACTCCTAGGAAGCGATCTTGTGGATTAGGATTAATTGTTGTGTTCTCAACAGTGATAGAGATATCAGGTTGGTAACTACTCTTGGCTGGTGGGAATATAATTAATTCTCTTTTGGAAATGTTGAGTTTGAGGTGGCAAGATGACATCCAAGATGAAATGGCAGAAAGACATTCAGAGACACGGAGCAACACTGATGGTGACAATTCCGGTGAGGAAAGATAGATTTGAGTATCATCAGCATACAGATGATACTGAAATCCAAAAGAGTTGATTAATTTCCTAAGTGAGGAGAAAAGTAATTTCTTAAGTGAGGAGTTATAGATTGAGAAAAGCAGAGGACCTAAGACTGAGCCTTGTGGTACTCCAATGGACAGAGGTAGTGAGGAGGAGGTAGAATCAGAGAATCAAACACTGAAAGAGCAATTAGATAAGTAGAAAGAAAACCATGAAATGACTGTGCTCTGAAGATCTAGAGATTGTAGTGTTTGTGGTTTACAGTGTTATAGGCATCTGAGAGATCTAGAAGAATAAGAAGTGAGAAATGGCCTTTCAAATTAGCAGTGGCCAAATCATTGACTACTCCATCTCTGTGGAGCGTTGAGAGCAAAAGCCTGACTGAAGTGGGTTCAATAAGTTGTAGGAGTTAAGAAAGTGTGTGAGGCGAGTGTAGGCAAGTCTCTCAAGTAGCTTGGAGAGGCATGGGAGGGTGAAGGAGGGTAAAGAGGCATGGGAGCTGAGAGATAGGACGGTAATTAGAGAGACAGTTTGGATTAGAATTTTTAGAATGGGAGTAACAAGTGCATGCTTGAACAGAGAAGGAAAGATACCAGTAGAGAGAGAGAGGTTACTGATTTTAGATAAGCTTGGGATAAGCACAGGAGACAGAGCTTTACTGAATTGTAAGGGTATAGGATCAAGAGGAGAGTTAATGGAGTAGGAAGATGAGAAGAGTGTGGATACTTCATCCTCACTTGTGGGGTCAAATGAGGAGAAAGTGGCAAAGGGCTCAGGAAAGGAAGCAAGCAAGTCACTGGCTGACGAAGAGCATGCCATTTCATCTTGGATTTTAGCACTCTTTTTCTTGAAGAAGGAAGCAAGCTCTTGCGCACTGATATCAGCAGGTGGGGAGGGTGAAGGAGGGTAAAGAAGTGATTTAAATGTATTAAAAAGTCGCTTGGGGTTAGTGGCATGAGAAGAGATGAGAGATTGAAAATAAGTTTGTATAGCAGTGTCCAGAGCATTACGATAGGAATGGTAGGTAGTCTTAAATGTGACAAAGTCACTTGGATTTTGAGATTTACGCCACTGATAGTTTTTGAAGGTGTCTTTTTAATTTAGAGTGCCATGATTGGCATCTAATCCTACGTGGATTGTGAGGAGTAGCTGGAGCAGCTTCATCAAGGGCAGTTTGTAGAGTCTGGTTCAGGTGGGTTACAGCTGTCTCAGGACAGGCAATTGTAGAAATGGTTGAGAGCAGTTGTTGCAGAGAGGTGGAAAGTTGTTGTCTTACTGAGAAACGAAAATGAGGCTTGGTTCACAAATAATAAAGATGGCCGCGGCTCCCTGAAAAATAAAAACGAGGCTTGGAATCCAAATAACAAAATGTCTGCCGCTGTCTATATATAGCAGCAGAGCCAAAACGAGGCTTGGAATACAAACCAGGAAGTGCGGGAGCGCAAGACGCGCGAACTGGCACACTATTAAAAAACGCCACTTGTACACCTGATAGCTCAAACTGAGAAAGCTGCCGATAAGCACACAGGCGGAGAAACGCGTTTTTGAGCTTTACAGACACCTATTCCTTCAGGCTATACCGGCCAGTTACATCTCACAGTGGACATCATTCCATCCAGTTACATCACTGGTAAAGGAGGAGGAAAACGTGCCACCCACAGAATTTCACCTGCATAAGGAGGCGCATCCACCTGTAAATCACTGTTGAAGGACTGGTAACTATAAACGGATTACAAAATGCCAATAAGGAACTAATACCATGCCTTGTCATTTCCAAGCCTGCTAAAATTGCCTCTAATCCAAAACAGCCAGCAATTTATGTTATATGTTGTATGTCATTCTGTTGTGTATGTGTTTTTTATTATTGTACATTGCTATGGTGAAGTGCACTTCACTCATATATTTATATGCTTAACTTTGCAAAATAAATACATCAAAGTATTTTACTATATTTCGTGTTTAATGTTTATTCAGGTCAGACTGCGCTTCTTAAATTGACAGCGTCCCAATTTTGGGACAAAATCACTTCACAATTCTTTTCCCAGTATCTTGAAGAGGCTACACATCCTCTCTTACAAGCGGCAGCAGTCTCATCTGTTATTTTAACCATTTTAATCGTATTGTGATCCACATCACCAATTATAGTGCTTCCAGCGCTCTTATAGTGCCCCTAGGGACACTCCACCCCCTTTGTTGTTTGGAAAGCCCAGGTGGGCGATAGATAGCTGCAACACGCAGAGAGAACGGGGTGAAAACCTGATAGAGTGAATGTGAGTGAAGGAACCAGTGGTTGGACTGTGTATGTGCACAGCTGGGACAGTAATATACATACCCCACCTCCTTTACTGTTACCATGCCTGGAGGTGTGTGTGAAGTGGAAACCACCACGTGATAGTGCTGCAGGGGAACCGGTGTCTGATCTCTGTGAAAGCCAGGAGATTAAAATTGCAAGAGATGAAGAGGTTGTGGATTGATGTTAATTTATTACAAACAGAGCGTGCATTTAGTAAGGCACAATTTAGTGACTTGGAGGGTGATGGGATACATGTGACAATTATGAGGTTGGCTAGATTTCTATAATGTTTTGACCCAGCTGAATGTGATAGTGGCAGGTGATTAGGGCCTGGATTTGTGGATATATCACCAGCTAATAAAAGCAGAAGAGCTAAATAAATGTTGTGGAGGTTTGTGAATATTTGGTATAGTGACAAGTTTTGGATGATAAAGTGCATGTGGAAAAGTAAGTAAAAAGCTCATGAGTGTTCAGAAGAGGGGAGTGAATAATGGAAGCAGAAATGTGCACAGAGGGGATAGATGTAGGGGTATTGCAGGATAAATAGATTTTTAAAAGAATTCCCCTAGAACACAGAGATATACCTGTAGGTCACCCAGCCAGCAAGTACTCACCGGTGAGTGTGGCAGTGTGGGAGTAAAGTAGACAATTTTTGTTTATCTGCAGCAGTTGTGTTCTAGATTTCAACAACAGGAAAAGCAGAACTTTCCTGGAAAGATCCCCACATGGACAACATCAGACAAAGGTGTCTGCCACATCTTCCAGATATAGACACTAGGCTTTATTCTGGTTGACTTGCTCGGATGCAAATTTGCATCCTTGTGATACATCCTAACCCCACATTGCGAATGCTTAGCCACTCATTCGCAAGCGGGATTTATTCGCAAGGCTTGCAAATAGATGTTGTACATGAACATCCATTCGTATGCCAGTAGGATCCTCCCCCATCTTTCGATGGTCGCCGACCACCGACTGATGGCGACGGTGTACTCATATGCATACCATTTACAATTTAAGGTATTCAGTACACACACATGTTCTACCTAATATTAAAGGAAGTCATTTTTATTGAAATGTGTTGGTTGCTTCAATAGTTTGTCCCTCACATGCCCCTCCTGCCCAACTACAGCATGTCCCTCACATGCCTCTCTTACCCAACCACAGCATATGCCTCACATGCCCCCTCCTTCTCAGCCACAGCATGTCCCTCACATGCCCCTCCTGCTCAGCCAGAGCATGTCCCTCACATGCCCCCTCCTGCCCAACCACAGCATGTCCCTCACATGCACCCTCCTGCCCAACCACAGCATGTCCCTCACATGCACCCTCCTGCCCAACCACAGCATGTCCCTCACTTTCCCATTCCTGCACAGCCACAGCATGTCCCTCACATGCCCACTCCTGCCCAACCACAGCATTTCCCTCACATACCCTTCCTGTTCATCCACAGCATATCCCTCAGATACTCAGCCCTGCTTACCAACAGCATGTCCCTTACAAGTCTCCTCTTGCCCACCCACATCATTTCCCTCACATGCCCCCCTGAACCCCCACAGCAAGTAACTCACATATCTTCTCCTGCTTACCCACTGCATGGTATTCACATGCACCCTCCTGCCCAACCACAGCATGTCCCTCACATGCCCCCTTCTGCCCACCCGCAGCATACCCCTCATATGTTTGCTAATGCTTACTCACAACATGTCACTCACATGCCCCCTCCTGCTCACTCACAGAATGTACCTCATGTGCCCCCTCATGCACACTTGCATCATATCCTTCCCAAGCCCACTGATCCCCTGCAGTATCTTTCTCACATGCCCTTTTCTGCCCATCCACAGCATGTCCCTCAAATGCTCCCTCCTGCCATCCACTGCATGTGCCCCACATTTTTCCCTCTTGCCTACCCACAGCATGTCCTCCAATTACATCTTCCCAAACCTGCCAATGTCTCATTGCAAAATGGACAAAAGTAGCCATGTTGAGTGGCATGCCCCTCTGCTCTCCCACAACATATCCCACACACTTTCTGTCAGGCTCACCCAAATTGTGCCCATTCACCCCTATCTCTGTCACTAGCCCTGTCCTCCTAAAAACACATTCCTTTTGAGTGTCCCTTCTCCGCTGTGCACAACACAACACCACGAAGTGAACAATAAATGCCTTTGTATTTGCCATACCCCACATCAAACATCCCACTTCTACCACTGGTTCTAGCTCAAGGTCAAACAAAAACATAAATGTACAGTATTACATAGTTTAATCGTTATTCATGAGAATACAATAAACTGTTACACCAGTGCACTACACCCAGAACACTGCTATTCTGTCTCTTGTGTGTTGTATATTATTGTATTGTACAGCATGTCAGTAGTGTCACCCCCTTATGTCATTGCTTCTTGTATTGGTGCACTGGTGCAGAGGATGGATGTAGATGAGCATTTTTCCAGGTTTTCTCCAGGTTTTTTTTTTAGCAATATTGATTTTAATAAAAAAAATATTATATTCAGAAAATAAAACAGTTTTCAGTGGTATTGAAGGGATACAAGGTAACTGAATTAAAAAACAGATGTTAGATTCAGGTACTCAGAGTGACTGCATGTGAGTAATAAGGGATATATTACTAGTAATCCTCCTGCTGCATTCAGAGCAATCAAATGGTTTCTCTCCAGTATGATTCCTATGATGTATTTTTGGATAAAACACTTGCTGCAATAAGAGCATTTAAATGTCTTTACTCCTGTGTGACTCCTCTGATGTGTGACATGATGTGACTCATGGGAAAACACTTGCTACATGCAGAACATGTAACTGGTTTCTCTCCTGTGTGACTCCTCTGATGTGTAACACGATGTGACTCATGGGAAAACATTTGCTACACTCAGAACATGTAACTGGTTTCTCTCCTGTGTGACTCCTCTGATGTGTGACATGATGTGACTCATGGGAAAACACTTGCTACACTCAGAACATGTAACTGGTTTCTCTCCTGTGTGACTCCTCTGATGTGTAACATGATGTGACTCATGGGAAAACACTTGCTACACTCAGAACATGTAACTGGTTTCTCTCCTGTGTGACTCATCTGATGTGTGACATGATGTGACTCATGGGAAAACACTTGCTACACTCAGAACATATAACTGGTTTCTCTCCTGTGTGACTCCTCTGATGTGTGACATGATGTGACTCATGGGAAAACACTTGCTACACTCAGAACATGTAACTGGTTTCTCTCCTGTGTGACTCCTCTGATGTGTAACATGATGTGACTCATGGGAAAACACTTGCTACACTCAGAACATGTAACTGGTTTCTCTCCTGTGTGACTCCTATGATGTGTAACATGATGTGACTCATGGGAAAACACTTGCTACACTCAGAACATGTAACTGGTTTCTCTCCTGTGTGACTCCTCTGATGTGTAACAAATTATCGCCTATAATTAGATTGATTTGTAAAAATCATTTGCCATCCCTAGAACACATATTGGGGTAATACAACTTAAGGCCCATACACACTAGATGATATGAAAGACAGCAGATATTGGTGAACATTTTCCCTTGAATTGATCATGAAAGACATTGTGCATACACACTGAAATATATGAAATTGAAGACATAAAAGACAACAAATATTGGCACCAATCTTCTGAGACACTTCAGTGACTGCACATTTATATAATGGGCTGGTGTGAAACCCTGAAATTTAAATGAAGGGCAGGCATTTGTGGGAAGGCGGCCTGAGTACTGCAGTATGCACCATTATAAAATCCTTTCCTTTATTAATTTAAAGTTAATAAGAATACTAATGGTGCCCATAAACTTATACAATCAGATGCAATATCGCAATGCAAAGTCCTATCGGATCCAATCGCATTTGATGGAGCCTAAAGTGTCCTCTTCCAGCACCCGATGTCGTATGCCGTCTGCACTGGCATATCACATGCTGTAAGAGGGTGGGTGGCAGTGGAGCATAGCGCTGTGAAGGAGGCTAGTGGGTGGCTGGAGCCAGTGGCAATAACAGAACCTTAAAAACACTGGCCTCACAATCAGGTGGACACTGATTGGCTGAGAGAGCTCTTTCAGCCATTAAGAGGGCCACCTAGGGGCTTAAACTTTTTTTTTAACTTTTGCCACCACCACTGACACTGACTTTGCCACCACCACTGACTCCCACCACCCAATAGTGTTCCTTCACAGAGCTATGCTCCACTGCCACCACAGCTCCCCGCAGCCCCTCTCCCCAAACTGATGGCACCAAAAGTGTTCCCTCCGCCCCCCACCCGCTGATTGCATTGGATTGAAAGCATGTGGTTAGAAACCACCAGCAATTGCTCATGCAATGCTATAAATACTATATGCAGCATATAATATCTATCACGATATGCTACCGACGGACCCATTTGATGTGCATACAGTTCTTGGTTTTATCGCATAGATGTGATCGAAATGGAAGGATTGTATGCAATATTGCCCTAGTGTGGAGCATAATGTGTCAGGGGCATTGCGAGGTGCAGCATATTGTGTAAGAGGCATTGCTGTGTGCAGGATACTATGTCAGGGGTATCGTGTGTGTGGTATAATGTGTCAGGGGCACTGCGGGGTGCAGCATATTGTGTAAGAGGCATTGCTGTGTGCAGGATACTATGTCAGGGGTATCGTGTGTGTGGTATAATGTGTAATAAGCAATGGAGGTGGGCGTTGACATCATGTGACATCAGCTGCCCACCCCTAGCAGGCTGTGGAATGCTTCTGTTCACCAGGGCACCCCCAGCATTTATCTGGTTGTGCCCAGCAATTTTTGGTGCATGCCCAGAAAAGGCTGGGGGTATGTCTCTGCACGCCCCCGGCCTGCCAATCACCCTACATTTGGCTTCAAGCATCTGAAGTAGATTGTAGCAGGGCCCAGCTATACTTTGGTGGCAGCATGTCACATGTTAAAATACATACAGGCTATACATTGGTGGATTGTTGGTGTATGTATGCTACACACAGCAGAGAGAGAGGCAGCAGGGTAGTTCAGCCTTGGGTAGAGAAGGAGACATGTTGGCAGGAACAGGCGTAAAGATGGCAACAGCCTTCCGGAGAGGAGGCAGTGAGGTGGGGGGAGATGACAAGATCTTTCATGTTGTTCGGTGCTCCATACACACATAATGATTTGCCAAACGACATGAAAGATAAGCTGTAGATTCGGCAGATGCCGACGCTAGTTAATGACATGCAGGGCCACGCATGGTTAATGAGATAAGGCATACACACTACATGACATTGGCCTTAATATCATTCAAAGGCCCTTTATGAACAATATTGATGACAATATATTCTAGTGTGTATGGGCCTTTATCTAATAAACACATGCAACATCCAGACAATCAGAGTAACTCATTATGTGATTAACAAGTGTTATCTTTGTAGTAAGACATTTACTACAGGAATAACATGTTACATGGTTTCAGTCTGGTGTGAATCCTCTGATGTGAAACCAGATGGGTCTTCTGGGAAAAAGATTTTCTGCATTCAGAGCATTTAAATGGTCTCTCTCCTGTGTGACTCCTCTGATGTGTAACAAGCGCTTGCTTTGTGATAAAGCACTTGCTGCATTCAGAACATGTAAATGGTCTCTCTCCTGTGTGACTCCTCTGATGCGTAACAAGCTCTTGCTTTGTGATAAAGCTCTTGCTGCATTCAGAACATGTAAATGGTCTCTCTCCTGTGTGACTCCTCTGATGCGTAACAAGCTCTTGTTTTGTGATAAAACACTTGCTGCATTCAGAACATGTAAATGGTCTCTCTCCTGTGTGACTCCTCTGATGTCTAACAAGATTGTGCCTGTTAGAAAAACACTTGCTGCATTCAGAACATGTAAATGGTCTCTCTCCTGTGTGACTCCTCTGATGTGTAACAAGCTCTTGCTTTGTGATAAAGCACTTGCTACATTCAGAACAATTAAATAGTTTCTCTCCTGTGTGACTCCTCTGATGTCTGATAAGATTTGCCTTTTGTGTAAAACACTTGCTGCAATTAGAACATGTAAATGGTTTCTCTCCTGTGTGATTCCTCTGATGTGTATCAAGCTGTTGCTTGGTGATAAAACACTTGCTACATTCAGAACAAGTAAATAGTTTCTCTCCTGTGTGACACCGCTGATGTCTGACAAGATTTGCCTTTTGTGTAAAACACTTGCTGCAATTAGAACATGTAAATGGTTTCTCTCCTGTGTGATTCCTCTGATGTGTATCAAGCTGTTGCTTGGTGATAAAACACTTGCTACATTCAGAACAAGTAAATAGTTTCTCTCCTGTGTGACTCCTTTGATGTTGAACAAGATGTGACTTTTGTGTAAAACACTGGGTACATTCAGAACATGTAAATGGTTTCTCTCCTGTGTGACTCCTCTGATGTATGAGAAGCAGTGATTTACATGTAAAGCATTTGTCACACTCAGAGCACATATGTGGACTGTCTCCTGTGTGACTCCTCTGATGTCTGAGAAGCGCTGATTTATATTTAAAGCATTTGTCACACTCAGAGCACAGATGTGGTCTGTCTCCTGTGTGACTCCTCTGGTGTCTGAGAAGATGTGATTTATATGTAAAGCATTTGTCACACTCAGAGCACAGATGTGGTCTCTCTCCTGTCAGATTCATCCTGTATTAGATGAGATACAATAAGCTGTACAAAGTTTCTTCTACCTGGAAGATGTGAATAGATTTTGTGAGTTCCCCAGAGCTGTAAGAAGAAATTCTATCTGTAGTTGGCTTGATCAGAGAACAATGTTTCCACAATGTCTTCTAATATTCTTAGTGGGATTTTGGTTTCTTAATTGTTCTGTAAGAAAAAAGTTAATATTTAAAAGCATAAAGGTTACTGGGGAAATTCTGTTTTTACAGTAGTAAAGTTATTTTGTATGAGGAACATGATAAATTGTCACATTGGGTTTTATTCTGATTGACTTGGTAACCTGCGAACATCACAGTTTACTGAATACCAGAGAGCCCGCCCCACCAAAGCCACATCCCCTCACATGTATCTTCTGCAGGAGAAATGATTTAACCCCTTCAGTGGCAGTCCCGAAAAATTTTTCGGGCCAAGCTGCGATGCTGCAGAGGGCCATCCCGGAAAATTTCCGGGCATGCCACAAATCTACAGGTGTGTACCAGTGGTGCCTGCAGGTGTGCACCACTGGTGCATCACCTCCCCAGCGACCCCCACTATGCCGCTCCCTCCCCACCTCCACTGTTGTGCCCCCTCACCTTCGCTCCGGCGATCCTACTACGGAGCTCAGCTGCCGCCGCCATTACTTCGGGAGAGACGGAGGCAGGCTCGAGTATGTTCAGGTGCCTAGGAGGACTCAGGATCACTCGAGCTTTCAGGTGCCTGAGTCCTCCCAAACCGCCCTGAACATCCCCGAACCTGCCGCCTGCTGCCGGTCAGTGTGCTGCTATGATTGGCAGCAGCCGCAGTGGCAGGGGAGCTCCGCTGAAGACCGCTCGAGTGGAGGGGGGGGGCACAGGAGGGGAGGGGAGCGCTGGGACTCATCTACCCTATTAGTGGAAATTTTTTCTGGGACAGGAAAAATATGTCCTATTTAGGTACTCCTGCCCCAGAAAACCCCCACCACTGAAGGGGTTAATGGTCACCGACCATCGAATGATTACTCCTGGACTTGCAAATAAAAGTAATTGTAAACATGGTTATTTGCTTTTGCCGGGACAAAGACATCCTGGGCAGCTGACGGGCTGTGATGGCAGCAGCCCACCCTGCAGCACACATTAGCCCACCCACATTCCCATGAGTGACACCCATAAGCCTCGCTGTATGCCCCCGGCCATCCCTAATCCCTCAAAGGGCTCACAGACTGCTAAATAACTTTGAAAGCATAGGATTGGATACTAACATGGTTGTATGGATAAGATCTTGTATGCAGGATAGAAAATAGAGAATTGTAGTAAATGGAGCAATCACAGGAGGGAAATGACACCAGTGATAAACCCCGGGGATCTGTACTTGGGTCAGTGCTTTCTAATGTCTGTACTTGTGACCTTGCAAATAGTTTTGAAGGCATAGTATGCCTTTTTGCAGACGACACAAAGGTATGCAACAGGGTAGACACAGCAGGAGGGGTAACACATGACTGATAATCTAGGTAGACTAGAGGAATGGTCAATAGCATGGTAACTACAGTCTAATGCCAAACAATGCAAAATCATACACTTGGGTCTCTAAAATCCAAAGGCTAAATATATTGGAACTATATTGGGAACTACCGAGGAGGAAAGGGATCCAGGAATTACAATTTCAGTTGACAAAATGGCCGGTAAGCAATGTAACAAAGCAATGAGGAAAGCAAGTCAGATGCCTGGTTGTACAGAGAGAGGAATCAGCAGCAGATAGAAGTAATAATGTCACTGTATAGGTCATTGGCCGACCTCATCTAGATACTGTGCCCAGCTCTAGAGGCAATATTTCCATAATGATATAATTACATTAGAGAGATGGTAAATGGCAACTAAAATGGTGCATGGCCTACATCATAACTCTCACCAAGAAAAACATATAGTTTGGCACAGAATAATGAAAGGGGACATAATAAAGAAAGTCAAATATACCAATGGTATTAACAAGGTCCCAGAGGGAAACAATTTTCAAAAAAAAAAAAGATTTAGAACACAAGGACATGCACTGACACTGGGGCAGGGGAGGGAGGTCTGGGAGAAATGTGATGATTTTTTTTAGAAACGGTATTGGATAAGTGTAATAGCCCCCCATCAGAGGTGGTAGAGGATAAGATTGTTGAGCAATTTAAACATGCACGGGATAGACATAGGGACATCCTTACATAGAAATAATAATCAAATAGGAGTTGATGCAACAATATAGTTTAAAATGGACAGACTAGATGGGTCAAATAGTTCTTATCTGTTGTCAGGTTCTATAAAAAAAACTACAAAATAGTATTTACAAGATTGTATTTATATATAATGTATTAGAATAAATTCATAATATAATTACCTTTTTGATTTTTTTTGTCTGTCTCTCTCTCTCTCTCTCACTCCTCCTTCCTCCCAGTTCTTTAACCAGTTACTCTGCAGCAGCTCCTCCATCAGCTCCCAGTGGCCTGATACAGCCTATTTATAGTCACTCCTCCCCATCTCTCCCCAGTAGTTCCCAGGATGCCCTGCAGGAATTCTTACACTGAGAGGTGACATGTAAATTAGGGTCACATATCATTATTATACAGTCATTCAACACAGCAGCTCCTCCTGCCCAGCCCCTTGTCTTGTAAATGAGGTGTAAATATTCCTATAGTCACTTACTACAATGGGAAATGCTAATTACACCCTGGCAGGGTAACACCTTGTATTCTAATTCGATCACAGTAGCCTCCGACCTTCTGTTATGTCACCAAAGGGACCTTTTATTACATTTTATAATAATATTACTATCTAAATACTACCGTTTAGGCAGTTAGGTTCAAAATATTCTTTATTACTTTAAAGTACTAAAACTGATTTATAAGCAATAGCTGTTTGCAACCTACATAATAATATTGTATAGTATATGCCAAGTATAGAGTAGTCATCCAAGAATGGTCTGATTTTGCATTGGAAGGTATAAAAAGTTAAACAAAATTCCAGTAATATAAATGTATTATATATGAAAACTACATAAGCATGTAAAAATACCGCCAGGAACATCTATACTTGTAGTGTACAACTTCTTTGTACACTAATCTATGACATTGTTTTGATTTAATGAAAAAAAAAAGTTATTTCTTGAATTATAAATCAAAGGTTCTGTAAATCTTTTAACCCCTTCCTGACACAGCATGTTTTTGCCTTCCTGACAGAGCCCTTTTTTTCAAATCTGACATGTATCACTTAAGTGGGGATAACTTTTTTTTGCTTTTACTTATCCCAGTGATTTTGAGATTGTTTTCTCGTGACACATTGTACTTCAAATTAGTGGTAAATTTGGGTCGATACAGTCTGTGTTTTTTTGTGAAAAATACCAAAATGTCGTAAAAAATGGAAAATTTAGCAATTTGCAAAATGTTAAATTTTCTGCTTGTGAGATAAATAATCATACCACTCAAAATAGTTAATAACTAACATAGACCATATGTCTACTTTATGTTTCCATCATTATTTCAACTTCCTTTTAATTTTTTGGACACTAGGAGGCTTACAATATGAATAGCAAATTTTCAAATTTTCAAGAAAATTTCAAATACTGATTTTTTTAGGGACCAGTTCAGTTCTGATGTGACTTTGAGGGACTTGTATGTGAGACACCCCCATAAATGATGCCATTTCAAAAACTGCACCCCTCACAGTATTCAAAACAGCATTTTGGAAGTTTGTTAACCCTTTAGGTGTTTCACAGGAATTAAAACAAAGTGTAGGTGAAATTTCACAATTTCATTTTTTTTGCAGATTTGCAATTTTAATACATTTTTCTAAGGAACACAGTAGATTTTACTAGAGAAATGTGACTAAAAATTGATTCCCCCAATTCTTTTGTTTTCATAAATATCCTATATGTGGCCCTAGTGTGCACGTTGACCAAACCACAGGCTTCATAATAGAAGGAGCACCTACTTGATTTTGGAGCCTCCTTTTTATGAGATTATTTTTTAGGCACCATGTAGGTTTCTAGGCACCATAAGATGCTAAAAGTTAGGAACCCCCCCACAAGTGACCCCATTTTGAAAACTACACCCCTCAGGGAATTCATCTAGGGGTATAGTGTACATTTCAAACCCCCAGGGGTCTCACCAATTGTGGTACAACTGGGCAGTGAAAATGAAAAAATATTTTTTTTACACAAAAATGCAGTTCTGGCTCCTAATTTTTCATTTTCACAAGGAATGAAGGAGACAAAGCACCCCAAAATCTGTGCCCCAATTTCTCCCAAATACGGCAATGCCTCACATGTGACCAAAAAATACCATATGGGTGCATGGCAGGACTCAGAAGGGAAGGAGTGATATTTGGATTTTGCAGCACAGATTCTGGTGGAATTTTGGTGGGTGCTATGTCGCATTAGCAAGACCCCCAAAGCACCAATACAGTGGAACCCCCCCATAAGTGACCCCATTTTGCAAACTACACCCCTCAGGGAATTTATCTAGGGGTATAGTGTACATTTCAAACCCCCAGGGGTTTCACCAATTGTGGTACAACTGGGCAGTGAAAATGAAAAATTAATTTTTTTACACAAAAATGCAGTTCTGGCTCAAAATTTTTCATTTTCATAAGGTATGAAGGAGAAAAAGCACCCCAAAATCTGTGTCCCAATTTCTCCCGAGTACGGCAATGCCTCACATGTGACCAAAAAATACCATTTGGGTGCATGGCAGGACTCAGAAGGGAAGGAGTGATATTTGGATTTTGCAGCACAGATTCTGGTGGAATTTTGGTGGGTGCTATGTCGCATTAGCAAGACCAACAAGCACCAATACAGTGGAACCCCCCCACAAGTGACCCCATTTTGCAAACTACACCCCTCAGGGAATTCATCTAGGGGTATAGTGTACATTTCAAACCCCCAGGGGTTTCACCAATTGTGGTACAACTGGGCAGTGAAAATGAAAAATTAATTTTTTTACACAAAAATGCAGTTCTGGCTCAAAATTTTTCATTTTCATAAGGTATGAAGGAGAAAAAGCACCCCAAAATCTGTGCCCCAATTTCTCTCGAGTATGGCAATGCCTCACATGTGACCAAAAAATACCATTTGGGTGCATGGCAGGACTCAGAAGGGAAGGAGTGATATTTGGATTTTGCAGCACAGATTCTGGTGGAATTTTGGTGGGTGCTATGTCGCATTAGCAAGACCCCCAAAGCACCAATACAGTGGAGCCCCCCCACAAGTGACCCCATTTTGCAAACTACACCCCTCTGGGAATTCATCTAGGGGTATAATGTACATTTCAAACCCCCAGGGGTTTTACCAATTTTGATACAACTGGGCAGTGAAAATGAAAAATTTCATTTTTTTACACAAAAATGCAGTTCTGGCTCAAAATTTTTCATTTTCATAAGGTATGAAGAAGAAAAAGCACCCCAAAATCTGTGCCCCAATTTCTCCCGAGTATGGCAATGCCTCACATTGGACCAAAAAATACCAGTTGGGTGCATGGCAGGACTCAGAAGGGAAGGAGTGATATTTGGATTTTGCAGCACAAATTCTGGTGGAATTTTGGTGGGTGCTATGTCGCATTAGCAAGACCCCCAAAGCACCAATACAGTGGAACCCCCCCCCACAAGTGACCCCATTTTGCAAACTACACCCCTCAGGGAATTCATCTAGGGGTATAGTGTACATTTCAAACCCCCAGGGGTTTCACCAATTTTGATACAACTGGGCAGTGAAAATGAAAAATTACATTTTTTTACACAAAAATGCAGTTCTGGCTCAAAATTTTTAATTTTCATAAGGTATGAAGGAGAAAAAGCACCCCAAAATCTGTGCCCCAATTTCTCCCGAGTACGGCAATGCCTCACATGTGACCAAAAAATACCATTTGGGTGCATGGCAGGACTCAGAAGGGAAGGAGTGATATTTGGATTTTGCAGCACAGATTCTGGTGGAATTTTGGTGGGTGCTATGTCGCATTAGCAAGACCCCCAAAGCACCAATAAAGTGGAACCACCCCACAAGTGACCCCATTTTGCAAACTACACCCCTCAGGGAATTTATCTAGGGGTATAGTGTACATTTCAATCCCCCAGGGGTTTCACCAATTGTGGTACAACTGGGCAGTGAAAATGAAAAATTAATTTTTTTACACAAAAATGCAGTTCTGGCCTTAAAATTTTTCATTTTCATAAGGTATGAAGGAGAAAAAGCACCCCAAAATCTGTGCCCCAATTTCTCCCGAGTATGGCAATGATTCACATGTGACCAAAAAATACCATATGGGTGCATGGCAGGACTCAGAAGGGAAGGAGTGATATTTGGATTTTGCAGCACAGATTCTGGTGGAATTTTGGTGGGTGCTATGTCGCATTAGCAAGACCCCCAAAGCACCAATACAGTGGAACCCCCCCATAAGTGACCCCATTTTGCAAACTACACCCCTCAGGGAATTTATCTAGGGGTATAGTGTACATTTCAAACCCCCAGGGGTTTCACCAATTGTGGTACAACTGGGCAGTGAAAATGAAAAATTAATTTTTTTACACAAAAATGCAGTTCTGGCTCAAAATTTTTCATTTTCATAAGGTATGAAGGAGAAAAAGCACCCCAAAATCTGTGCCCCAATTTCTCTCGAGTATGGCAATGCCTCACATGTGACCAAAAAATACCATTTGGGTGCATGGCAGGACTCAGAAGGGAAGGAGTGATATTTGGATTTTGCAGCACAGATTCTGGTGGAATTTTGGTGGGTGCTATGTCGCATTAGCAAGACCCCCAAAGCACCAATACAGTGGAACCCCCCCACAAGTGACCCCATTTTGCAAACTACACCCCTCTGGGAATTCATCTAGGGGTATAATGTACATTTCAAACCCCCAGGGGTTTTACCAATTTTGATACAACTGGGCAGTGAAAATGAAAAATTACATTTTTTTTTACACAAAAATGCAGTTCTGGCTCAAAATTTTTCATTTTCATAAGGTATGAAGGAGAAAAAGCACCCCAAAATCTGTGCCACAATTTCTCCCGAGTATGGCAATGCCTCACATGTGACCAAAAAATACCAGTTGGGTGCATGGCAGGACTCAGAAGGGAAGGAGTGATATTTGGATTTTGCAGCACAAATTCTGGTGGAATTTTGGTGGGTGCTATGTCGCATTAGCAAGACCCCCAAAGCACCAATACAGTGGAACCCCCCCACAAGTGACCCCATTTTGCAAACTACACCCCTCAGGGAATTCATCTAGGGGTATAGTGTACATTTCAAACCCCCAGGGGTTTCACCAATTTTGATACAACTGGGCAGTGAAAATGAAAAATTACATTTTTTTACACAAAAATGCAGTTCTGGCTCAAAATTTTTCATTTTCATAAGGTATGAAGGAGAAAAAGCACCCAAAAATCTGTGCCCCAATTTCTCCCGAGTACGGCTATGCCTCACATGTGACCAAAAAATACCATTTGGGTGCATGGCAGGACTCAGAAGGGAAGGAGTGATATTTGGATTTTGCAGCACAGATTCTGGTGGAATTTTGGTGGGTGCTATGTCGCATTAGCAAGACCCCCAAAGCACCAATACAGTGGAACCCCCCCACAAGTGACCCCATTTTGCAAACTACACCCCTCAGGGAATTCATCTAGGGGTATAGTGTACATTTCAATCCCCCAGGGGTTTCACCAATTGTGGTACAACTGGGCAGTGAAAATGAAAAATTAATTTTTTTACACAAAAATGCAGTTCTGGCCTTAAAATTTTTCATTTTCATAAGGTATGAAGGAGAAAAAGCACCCCAAAATCTGTGCCCCAATTTCTCCCGAGTATGGCAATGCCTCACATGTGACCAAAAAATACCATATGGGTGCATGGCAGGACTCAGAAGGGAAGGAGTGATATTTGGATTTTGCAGCACAGATTCTGGTGGAATTTTGGTGGGTGCTATGTCGCATTAGCAAGACCCCCAAAGCACCAATACAGTGGAACCCCCCCACAAGTGACCCCATTTTGCAAACTACACCCCTCTGGGAATTCATCTAGGGGTATAATGTACATTTCAAACCCCCAGGGGTTTCACCAATTTTGATACAACTGGGCAGTGAAAATGAAAAATTTCATCTTTTTACACAAAAATGCAGTTCTGGCTCAAGATTTTTCATTTTCATAAGGTATGAAGGAGAAAAAGCACCCCAAAATCTGTGCCTCAATTTCTCCCGAGTATGGCAATGCCTCACATGTGACCAAAAAATACCAGTTGGGTGCATGGCAGGACTCAGAAGGGAAGGAGTGATTTTTAGATTTTGCAGCACAGATTCTGGTGGAATTTTGGTGGGTGCTATGTCGCATTAGCAAGACCCCCAAAGCACCAATACAGTGGAACCCCCCCACAAGTGACCCCATTTTGCAAACTACACCCCTCCGGGAATTCATCTAGGGGTATAGTGTACATTTCAAACCCCCAGGGGTTTCACCAATTGTGGTACAACTGGGCAGTGAAAATGAAAAATTAAATTTTTTACACAAAAATGCAGTTCTGGCTCAAAATTTTTCATTTTCATAAGGTATGAAGGAGAAAAAGCACCCAAAAATCTGTGCCCCAATTTCTCCCGAGTACGGCAATGCCTCACATGTGACCAAAAAATACCATTTGGGTGCATGGCAGGACTCAGAAGGGAAGGAGTGATATTTGGATTTTGCAGCACAGATTCTAGTGGAATTTTGGTGGGTGCTATGTCGCATTAGCAAGACCCCCAAAGCACCAATACAGTGGAACCCCCCCACAAGTGACCCCATTTTGCAAACTACACCCCTCTGGGAATTTATCTAGGGGTATAATGTACATTTCAAACCCCAAGGGGTTTCACCAATTTTGATACAACTGGGCAGTGAAAATGAAAAATTACATTTTTTTACACAAAAATGCAGTTCTGGCTCAAAATTTTTCATTTTCATAAGGTATGAAGGAGAAAAAGCACCCCAAAATCTGTGCCCCAATTTCTCCCAAGTATGGCAATGCCTCACATGTGAACAAAAAATACCAGTTGGGTGCATGGCAGGACTCAGAAGGGAAGGAGTGATTTTTGGATTTTGCAGCTCAGATTCTGGTGGAATGAATGGTGGGTGCTATGTCGCATTAGCAAGACCCCCGAAGCACCAATACAGTGGAACCCCCCCACAAGTGACCCCATTTTGCAAACTACACCCCTCTGGGAATTCATCTAGGGGTATAATGTACATTTCAAACCCCCAGGGGTTTCACCAATTGTGGTACAACTGGGCAGTGAAAATGAAAAATTAAATTTTTTACACAAAAATGCAGTTCTGGCTCAAAATTTTTCATTTTCACAAGGAATGAAGGAGACAAAGCACCCCAAAATCTGTGCCGCAATTTCTCCCGAGTACGGCAATGCTTCATGTGTGACCAAAAAATGGCAGGACTCAGAAGGGAAGGAGTGATATTTGGATTTTGCAGCACAGATTCTGGTGGAATGTTGGTGGGTGCTATGTCGCATTAGCAAGACCCCCAAAGCACCAATACAGTGGAACCCCCCACAAGTGACCCCATTTTGCAAACTACACCCCTCAGGGAATTCATCCAGGGGTATAGTGTACATTTCAAACCCCCAGGGGTTTCACCAATTTTGATACAACTGGGCAGTGAAAATGAAAAATTACATTTTTTTACATAAAAATGCAGTTCTGGCTCAAAATTTTTCATTTTCAGAAGGTATGAAGGAGACAAAGCACCCCAAAATCTGTGCCCCAATTTCTCCCGAGTATGGCAATGCTTCATGTGTGACCAAAAAATGGCAGGACTCAGAAGGGAAGGAGTGATATTTGGATTTTGCAGCACAGATTCTGGTGGAATGTTGGTGGGTGCTATGTCGCATTAGCAAGACCCCCAAAGCACCAATACAGTGGAACCCCCCCACAAGTGACCCCATTTTGCAAACTACACCCCTCAGGGAATTCATCTAGGGGTATAGTGTACATTTCAAACCCCCAGGGGTTTCACCAATTTTGATACAACTGGGCAGTGAAAATGAAAAATTACATTTTTTTACATAAAAATGCAGTTCTGGCTCAAAATTTTTCATTTTCAGAAGGTATGAAGGAGAAAAAGCACCCCAGAATCTGTGCCCCAATTTCTACCGAGTACGGCAATGCCTCACATGTGACCAAAAAATACCAGTTGGGTGCATGGCAGGACTCAGAAGGGAAGGAGTGATTTTTGGATTTTGCGGCTCAGATTCTGGTGGAATGAATGGTGGGTGCTATGTGGCATTAGCAAGACCCCCGAAGCACGGTGAAATTATGAACCTAATAATCCATAGATGTGTGGTATATTTTAAAACACTCCTTTATACATAGGCCGGGTTTGTCGGGGCAAGTGTCACACTGGAAAATAGTTTGCTTTCTTATTCCCTTTTTATAGCAAACTTTGCACCTTTTTTGTGTCCTGCCCTTTTTTCCAGTGAAGGGGATTTCATCAGAAAAATGCTGCCCTGGTACAATACGGGGGCCAGTACTAGAAGTACTGGGGCCCTCTGCCTGCTGGTTCCCAAATATTAGGCCCTTTATGACTTCCTCTTGAAAGTGCATAAATGTCCCCCTCTGGCTGGTAGAACGGAATAGCACGTAAGCGTTATACAGTGCCATCTGGATGATATACACGGCCAGCTTCTTGTACCAGATTTTTGTTTTCCGCAGGGGACTGTACGGCTTCAGTACCTGATCTGAAAGATCCACTCCGCCCATGTACCTATTGTAATCCAGGATACAATTAGGTTTTGAGGTGTGGGTACTGGTACCTCGTACAGGGATGGAGGTGGTACTGTCTCCGTGAATTGTTGTCAGTATAAGGACATCCCTCTTGTCCTTATATTTGACCAACAACATATTTTCGGTGCATATTCCCCTGCTTTCACCCCTTCTCATTACTTGGGCAATGTGCGTTTTTGGGAGGCCTCTTTGGTTCTTGCGCACAGTACCGCAAGCTGCTGTACCTCTTGAACCAAGGGCCTTAAACAGGGGGATGCTGGTGTAAAAGTTATCCACATAGAGGTGATAACCTTTATCCAGGAAGGGGTGCACTAAATCCCAGACAATTTTTCCACTAACACCTACGAGGGAGGGGGGGCATTCTGGCGGTTCAATTCTTGAATCCTTCCCTTCATATACCCTAAACCTGTGGGTGTACCCTGAGGTGCTTTCACACAGCTTATACATTTTTATGCCATACCTTGCCCTCTTACTGTGAAGGTACTGGCGGAATTTAACCCTTCCTTTAAAATGTATAAGGGACTCGTCTATGCAAATGAATTTATCTGGGATGTACATCTCTTCAAATTTGGCACTGAAGTGATCAATGACCGGCCTGACTTTGAATAGCCGGTCAAAGGTGGGATCATCTCTGGGTGGGCACTGTGCATTATAGTTGTAATGCAAAAATTTAAGGATTAACTCAAAACGAGTCCGGGTCATGGCCATACGGTAAAGTGTGGTGCTGTACAGAACATCTGTACTCCAATATTGCCTAATTTCTGGCTTTTTTACTATGCCCATATGAAACACCAGACCCCAAAACGTCATCATCTCTACTGCATCTACAGGGGTCCACCTAGCAAATGATGACGTGGGGTTTTGAGCAATAAACTGCTGGGCATATAAATTAGTTTGGTCCACCATTAAATTTATAAAATCATCAGAGAAAAATAATTTGAAAAAGTCAATTTCTCTGAGACCTGTGGAATCAAATTGGATTCCTGGGATGGCCAAAAACTCAGGAACCTGGGGCTCAAAATTGTCTGGTGGTGGGGTCCATACGAGATCAATTATTGGGGGGGGGTCTCAGCTGCTCTACGGGGGCGTCTTTGAGGGGGTCCCTCATCACTAGAGGAGGAAGAGGAGCTTAAGATGAATCCCTCAAATTCCCCGCTTGCCTCACTGGCTGTGTCAGAGTCAGAGGCAAGCATGGCATATGCCTCCTCCGCTGAATACATTCTTCTGGATGACTGGGATGACATTTGGGATGACATTTGGGATGACATTTGGGATGCCATTTTTATTTTTGTGTTTCTGGTAGTGAAATGTTTCAACACGTGTATAGTGTAGGGGGGGTACAAACTTTATTTCAATGTAGTATGTAGTGTGTAGTGTGTAGTGTGTATGTAGTGCAGAAAAAAAAAGAAAAAAAAAAGGTCCTGCGCCAAAAATTGAGCACAGATGTTGGTCAGTAACGTCCGTCACTGAACAGCGCTCAAAGGCAACAGGAATTTGATCAAAAAAATTTGATAAAAAAAAATTAAAAAAAGACCCCACAGCACCCTCAAAAAAAAAAAAAAGGTGATCAGTGATGCGACACTGATTACCAGTGAGGGGCAGCAGGTGCACAACCTTTGGTGCAACTGACAGTGCAACTGGCAGGTATATATAAAAAAAAAACCTCTGCACCCCCAAAAAGTTGCTGATCACCTCAGATATAGTGATCAGCACAAAAGGAGGGGGCAGCAGACACAAAATATAGCACTCTCTATCACTCTCTGTCACTATCTCTCTCTATCTCTCTCTATCTCTCTCTATCTCTCTCTATCTCTCACTATCTATCACTCTATGACACTGCAGCAGCAGCACTGACAGTTATATATATATAAAAAAAAACCCTGCACCCCCAAAAAGTTGCTGGGGGTGCACAAAAGGGGGGCAGCCGACACAAAATATAGCACTCTCTATCACTCTCTGTCACTATCTCTCTCTATCTATCACTCTATGACACTGCAGCAGCAGCACTGACAGTTATATATATAAAAAATAACCCCTGCACCCCCAAAAAGTTGCTGGGGGTGCACAAAAGGGGGGCAGCAGACACAAAATATAGCACTTTCTATCACTATCTCTCTCTCTATCTCTCACTATCTATCACTCTATGACACTGCAGCAGCAGCACTGACAGGTATATATATAAAAAAAAAACCTGCGCCCCCAAAAAGTTGCTGATCAGTTAATTTATACTGATCAGCACAAAAGGGGGGGGGGGGGGGGCAGCAGTCAGTTGCACACGCAGTACAGCTGTATATATATAAAAAATATATAGCACAATCTGTCACTATCTCTCTATCTCTCTCTATCTCTCTCTATCTCTCTATCTATAACTCTATCACACTGCAGCAGCACAAAATATAGCACTCTCTGTCACTAGCCCTCTCTATCTCTCTCTCTCTATCTCTCTCTATCTATAACTCGAACACACTGCAGCAGCACAGCAGCACAACACAGCACAGCACAACACAGGAAGTCACAAGATCCAGGAACGCTACAAGCAGTGATCAGGTAAGTGTTTGCAAGGATCAGGTCAGTATATCGCGGCAGATAGGCACGGTGACCGCACTGCACGCAATTCCAGACCGGAATGGCGTCTGCAGTGCAGTCACCGTTAGTTTAAATCACCCTCCATGGCTGTGATTGGTTCGTCGGTCCGACGAACCAATCACGGCCTTTGGGGGCGGGTTGGGTGAGGTGGGGTGACACCAGTGTCACCCTTACACCCCGTGGTGATTGGTGCTGTACTTTACAGCACCAATCACCACCGATCCCTGTGTCACCGGCGAACGTTATTCGCCGGTGACACAGAAAACGCTGTAATTGGCTGTTCACACTGAACAGCCAATCACAGCGATCGCCGACGGGGGGGCGGCATCGCAGCCCCCCCTGGGCATGCAGGGACATGTCTGCTGTCAGGGACAGCAGACATGTTTAAACTGTCACCGCGTCTATAGACGCGGTGACAGTTAAATGGCATGACGTACATTTATGCCATGTGTCAGGAAGTACATCCCGGCCATGACGTAAATGTACATCAAATGTCGGGAAGGGGTTAAAATATCTTGAGTACATAAAATGGAAAAGCAAATATCTATGGGTTACTATTGGTATTCTCACCATGTATACATCTATACCACATGCAAAAGATGGCAAAAAATAATTTTCTAATAAAAATCTTATATAACCTACTTTATAATAATAATAATAATAATAATAATAATAATAATAATAATAATAATAATAATAAAAAACAAAAAAAACACACCACACCGCCTTAGGAATAATACTGCATTGGCATATACATTTCCATGAGAAACATCATGTCATTCAGGTTTGTACAGACATTTGACTGGTGTTGCAATAACATAGGCGTGCGCATGATTGTAGCACCTCCTTATTACTGGCAGCAGCAGCAGTGGCATAACTAAAAAAAAACCTGCGCCCCCAAAAAGTTGCTGATCAGTTAATTTATACTGATCAGCACAAAAGGGGGGGGGGGGGGGGGGGCAGCAGTCAGTTGCACACGCAGTACAGCTGTATATATATAAAAAATATATAGCACAATCTGTCACTATCTCTCTATCTCTCTCTATCTCTCTCTATCTCTCTATCTATAACTCTATCACACTGCAGCAGCACAAAATATAGCACTCTCTGTCACTAGCCCTCTCTATCTCTCTCTCTCTATCTCTCTCTATCTATAACTCGAACACACTGCAGCAGCACAGCAGCACAACACAGCACAGCACAACACAGGAAGTCACAAGATCCAGGAACGCTACAAGCAGTGATCAGGTAAGTGTTTGCAAGGATCAGGTCAGTATATCGCGGCAGATAGGCACGGTGACCGCACTGCACGCAATTCCAGACCGGAATGGCGTCTGCAGTGCAGTCACCGTTAGTTTAAATCACCCTCCATGGCTGTGATTGGTTCGTCGGTCCGACGAACCAATCACGGCCTTTGGGGGCGGGTTGGGTGAGGTGGGGTGACACCAGTGTCACCCTTACACCCCGTGGTGATTGGTGCTGTACTTTACAGCACCAATCACCACCGATCCCTGTGTCACCGGCGAACGTTATTCGCCGGTGACACAGAAAACGCTGTAATTGGCTGTTCACACTGAACAGCCAATCACAGCGATCGCCGACGGGGGGGCGGCATCGCAGCCCCCCCTGGGCATGCAGGGACATGTCTGCTGTCAGGGACAGCAGACATGTTTAAACTGTCACCGCGTCTATAGACGCGGTGACAGTTAAATGGCATGACGTACATTTATGCCATGTGTCAGGAAGTACATCCCGGCCATGACGTAAATGTACATCAAATGTCGGGAAGGGGTTAAAATATCTTGAGTACATAAAATGGAAAAGCAAATATCTATGGGTTACTATTGGTATTCTCACCATGTATACATCTATACCACATGCAAAAGATGGCAAAAAATAATTTTCTAATAAAAATCTTATATAACCTACTTTATAATAATAATAATAATAATAATAATAATAATAATAATAATAATAAAAAACAAAAAAAACACACCACACCGCCTTAGGAATAATACTGCATTGGCATATACATTTCCATGAGAAACATCATGTCATTCAGGTTTGTACAGACATTTGACTGGTGTTGCAATAACATAGGCGTGCGCATGATTGTAGCACCTCCTTATTACTGGCAGCAGCAGCAGTGGCATAACTAAAAAAAAACCTGCGCCCCCAAAAAGTTGCTGATCAGTTAATTTATACTGATCAGCACAAAAGGGGGGGGGGGGGCAGCAGTCAGTTGCACACGCAGTACAGCTGTATATATATAAAAAATATATAGCACAATCTGTCACTATCTCTCTATCTCTCTCTATCTCTCTCTATCTCTCTATCTATAACTCTATCACACTGCAGCAGCACAAAATATAGCACTCTCTGTCACTAGCCCTCTCTATCTCTCTCTCTCTATCTCTCTCTATCTATAACTCGAACACACTGCAGCAGCACAGCAGCACAACACAGCACAGCACAACACAGGAAGTCACAAGATCCAGGAACGCTACAAGCAGTGATCAGGTAAGTGTTTGCAAGGATCAGGTCAGTATATCGCGGCAGATAGGCACGGTGACCGCACTGCACGCAATTCCAGACCGGAATGGCGTCTGCAGTGCAGTCACCGTTAGTTTAAATCACCCTCCATGGCTGTGATTGGTTCGTCGGTCCGACGAACCAATCACGGCCTTTGGGGGCGGGTTGGGTGAGGTGGGGTGACACCAGTGTCACCCTTACACCCCGTGGTGATTGGTGCTGTACTTTACAGCACCAATCACCACCGATCCCTGTGTCACCGGCGAACGTTATTCGCCGGTGACACAGAAAACGCTGTAATTGGCTGTTCACACTGAACAGCCAATCACAGCGATCGCCGACGGGGGGGCGGCATCGCAGCCCCCCCTGGGCATGCAGGGACATGTCTGCTGTCAGGGACAGCAGACATGTTTAAACTGTCACCGCGTCTATAGACGCGGTGACAGTTAAATGGCATGACGTACATTTATGCCATGTGTCAGGAAGTACATCCCGGCCATGACGTAAATGTACATCAAATGTCGGGAAGGGGTTAAAATATCTTGAGTACATAAAATGGAAAAGCAAATATCTATGGGTTACTATTGGTATTCTCACCATGTATACATCTATACCACATGCAAAAGATGGCAAAAAATAATTTTCTAATAAAAATCTTATATAACCTACTTTATAATAATAATAATAATAATAATAATAATAATAATAATAATAATAATAATAAAAAACAAAAAAAAACACACCACACCGCCTTAGGAATAATACTGCATTGGCATATACATTTCCATGAGAAACATCATGTCATTCAGGTTTGTACAGACATTTGACTGGTGTTGCAATAACATAGGCGTGCGCATGATTGTAGCACCTCCTTATTACTGGCAGCAGCAGCAGTGGCATAACTACAGCTTGGGGGGACCGGCGGTTCCAGCACACAATCCCCTACAACGTTTTGATGTATGTTTTAATATACTGTCCCCTGTCAGTGTTACAATGAAGGGGGGGGAGCTGATCCAAGCTCTCCTTGAGTCCTCTCCCCTCTTCTAGGCCCTCTCTGAAGGTGCCATTGCTGGGGCTTGACGTCATGATCTAGTGACCAGCCCTGGCGCGAAAAACAAATCTGACCTGCTATCAGCGCTGTGACCATGGGTGACCTGGCACAGTGACCACTAATGTCCTGGTGATGTGTCCCCGGAGACCTGGCCCTGAGACTGCAGAGATCCGGCACTGTATCTCTGGGAGACCCGGCTCTGCACCTGAGGGAGATGCTGTGTGTGAAAGACTTGGCACTGTCTGCAGGAGATGATCCACTAATCAAGGTAGTTGTGCTCAATGGGAATCTGGGAGGGAGCAGAGCAAGGTTATTCAGTGCCACCTCTATAGGGACAAGGGGTATGGGATTATGAAGTACAAAGTGATGCCTTAGAAGTTGACTTGTTATTTATACTTTCCTTCTTCCCTATACTTTATAATTAGCCCACATTTGAACCTATTTTTCCTATTTCAGAACGGGGGGTTCGTTATTTAGAGACTCTTGTAAATACAAAGATGTATTCGAAAAAGTATTCCTGAGTGCTATTATTAGGGGCGGTGACAATGTTTGTATATATGGCAACCACATCTCAAGAAATTTCTAGGTCAGTTTTTCTTTCTGGGTTGCTGCCTCAGTCCAGTCCATTAAAAATAAATACCTTATTCTAGGAAAATTCAAAGATATAGGAGGTGGAGTAGAGTCTATCCACTGTGATAATATAGTATTTTTAGTGGTTGCTGTCAGATTAATAAGTAATTTCCTGATATCTGGCGTGAGTCTTTTTTGCTCTTGTGGTGAGTATATGCCCCAGTATATGCCCCAGTATATGCCCCAGTATATGCCCCGGAATCCTCATTTTTTCGAGATTGTAAAATCTATTTGTAAAATCTGATTAATGTATTCTTGTACTTCTATCCACAGAGTCTGTACTATCATGCGTGACTACATGCAGTGTATTAGATCTGCACTGGGATCTTTACATTAATAACAATTATCGTTTGTGGCCTTTCCTGTTAGTTTTTTACGTTTTGGTGTATAATAAACCCTGTGTAATAATAATTTCTGGTGCATCTCCATATATGAAGAGGACACCAGAATTTTATTTAAATCAGTATAAGCTTTCAGCATATTCTTCATACCAAGTTCTGGAAAATCCAACTGCCTCCGCAACATTCCTTTAGGTGTCTGATCTAGCTCAATTTGCGAGCGACATACCTCATATATTTGTGACGTGGTGTTTAACCTTCCAGAACCTATGAGTCTATCTAAAGAGAATGCGGAATGCCCTCCCAAGCATGCCCTCCCTGCGGAATGCCCTTCCAAACCTGTAAGCGTTCCCTGAAAACTCACCTCTTCAGGCAAGCTTATAAAATTCCAGAACCAGTCACTTAACCTTCATATACCATTCCTATCCAATCACATCCCCACTGTACAGTCCACACACATATCCACTCTTTCTTTTTCTCATTTTCCATCCTCCTGATCTATGGCCAAACGGCTGGGTCACCGTAACTTACAGCACAGCAGAAACCTTGCATTCTGGTGGAATTAATGCAATTAAGAATATCTATCCTTGTGAATCAATGCGTAGTTCCCTATAGATTGTAAGCTTGCGAGCAGGGCCCTCCTACCTTTTGACTGTCTGCAAATGCCCTGCTTGTTGTATCACTGTCTCCTTTTGTATAGTGCAATAGAATATGCTGCGCTATATAAGAAACTGTTTATTAATGCAACACCAGTCAAATGTTTGTACGAACCTGAATGACATGATGTTTCTCATGACCACAGCCTTTATAACATGTAATCCTGGTGTCCAATAAAATGCAGAATTATAAATGTGAAATGTTTCCCATTCCCCTAAGAAAATGTATATGCCAATGAAATATTATTCCTAATGCGGTGTCATGTGTTTTTGTTTTTTAATTATTATTATTATTACTATTATTATTATAAGTTAGGTTATATAAGGTTTCTATGATTAGAAAATTATTTTTTTGCCATCTTTTGCATGTGGTATAGATGTTTACATGTTCAGAATACCAATAGTAACCCATAGATAAACACAAGAAAAAGGTATATCAGCGCTAAAACCCACAAATATTGTCAATTTAACAGATAGCCTTTAAGTGTAGACCAAATACGCTGTTAGAAGAAGCCACCGAGTCCCCACGGAGGCGGGGAAACGCGTCTTTTTGAGCACCCATTTCTATCTTCACACTCTCCGGAGGATAGGAGGTCAAACCTGGTACCTGGAACTACTGGGAGCCCCATTGTGACTAGGAGCCCGGGCTCATAATAACCCCACAGAGACTGGTACTCCTGCATACAGCCATAAGAATGCACCCAGCAGAACAGAAGCAGGTACGGGGAGGACGCTCCCAAACAATACATATTTTCTTTTTTTTTTTTTACTTTTTAAAAAGAAGTTTTTCTGGCCAGATATCAGTTCATGCCATATACAGTATAGGGGATTTGGAAAATCACCTTTTTCTATAAAAAAAAGCATTTATTCCCTATACACAAAAACCAGGATTGGACAGACAATATTGTCCCATAAGCTTTTTTAATAAATGTTTTGATGCAGAATTTATATAAACTGTTCCATCGTGTATGTATTTTTACTGTGTAATACTCTCACTGGCCAGTGACACTTAGTGTAATTAATAAATATTTTTTATTTTATCCATACATTGTTTCTAGCGCGTTATATTTATTTTTTCTGTCTTGTTTTTATTGTAACCCATAGATATTTATTTTTCCATTTTATGTACTCAAGATATTTTAAAAGATTTATAGAACCTTTGATTTACAATTTGAAAGGAATAGCATAGACCTTCCTGTATTTTTTCATCATTATGTATTTTTTATTTTTTCCATTAAAGTTTTTATTGAAGGTATTTTGCAGAAAAAACAGAAGTTACTTATCAACAACTACATGCGAGTCTCACAGTCAGATATCTTGTTAGGCATCGTTAATTGACGTGATAGTCAGATGAAAGGCTTAAGCACGGTTATACTGGCATGTAGTCATAACAGTCTTAATGGAACTTATTTTCTTGTAGCATAAGTCAAAAACAAGATGAAGAACATATCTGGTAATGTTACAGAGAGGAAGGTATATAAAGGTAGGGAGAGGGTGGAAAGAGGGGAAGGAGTAGAAGGGGTACTATCCGCGTAGCCATTGACAAGTTATCGTCATATCTATCTTGATATTTTGATATCCTAATATGTCTTAAATAGGAAAGGGAGTCTTTGAAAATGAGCTATGGTGTCCATATAGCATTAAACGTTTTATAGTTAGAAGGGCCGGACAGAGACAGGTCATCCATAGACATGTAGAACTCAAGTCTCCTAAACCATTCAGCTATGGTTGGGGGGGAAGAGGACCTCCAGTGTATCGGGATAACGGCTTTAGCTGCACTGTTCAAGTGTTTTAGTAAAGATTTTTTGTATATGGAAATAGGACAGTCTATTTTATTAAGAAGCCAGAATGTAGGATCAGAGCTTACATCCTGTCCCATCATTTCCTTAGTTATAGAAAACACTGAATTCCAGAAAGGGCGAGGGCTACTACATTACCACCATATGTGTAGCGGGGATCCTACGGCTGCGTTACATCTCCAACAAGATGCAGGTACTCCAGGGTACATCCTAGCCAATATTGAGGGGCATCTGTACCATCTAGATAATACCTTATATTGGGTCTCTATCACTGAATAGCTTGACGAGCATAACATAGTGACCTGAAATAGTGACCATTCTTTATGGCTCAGCTGTATACCTAGATCCGTTTCCCAATCCATAGTAGAACGTGGTAGCGTAGCGAACGTTTATTCTATTACGAGTTTATATCCTATGGAAAGGAGATGTTGAGGAGAGGATTCAGCCCGGCATAGAGCCTCATAGGATGTGGGGGGTCTGTGTGCCTTATGTATTTTTTAATTATAATACACCATTTAAATTACAGGAAATTTAATGCCAAAATAATCAACACTTTTAAACAAATACAAATAACGATTCACTCATTTTATTAGTGGTAGGATCTTTTTTAATAAGTTTGTGATTTTCATTTAGAAGTTTATTAGCTTGGCTACAATATTATTATCTGGGTTGCAAACAGCTATTGCTTATAAATCAGTTTTAATTTACTTTAATGTATTAAAGAATGTTTTGAAATGAACTGCGTCATGATTCTAAACGGTAGTATTTAGATGGTAATAATATTATTAAATGTTACAAAACGTCCCTTTGGTGACATAACAGGAGCCCAGAGGCTGCTGTGACCTAATTAGAATACAAGGTGTTTCCCTGCCAGGGTGTAATTAGCATTTCCCATTGTAATGCTTTTGTATGGTTCAAATATTAAATATACATGTTGAAATCTATATAATAATTACATTAAATAAAATTAATTGATATTTAGTGAGTTATTTTGATGAAAGTTAAAATATTCCTAATGGTTTCTCAATAGTGAGGGTCTGATTGATTGATTGATTGATTTGGCACAATTATTTCTATTTCTTTTTTTTAAGCCTTTTAAATGAAAAAAGGTGACTGTAATATGCTGTAAGAAAATGTATTTTTCTGTTTAGAAAATGGATTTTTTGCTGTTTGTGATATCTTAAAAAATTATTTTGTGTATATTTTTTGTAACTTTTTGTTACCAGAACTAGCTTTAATATTGTGTATTGTGTGTGTGATGGTGACACTTGTGATGAATATAGTGTGTAATGTACTTTTTTTAATTTTAGAGTCATTATTTAAAAGTGCTTCTAATGTTGGTAATACTATCTATCCTCTGTCTCATGGACTGATTACATATATGTTACCTGATGTCGATTATCTTCCCCAATTCTTAACCTTAGTAAGTTTATCATCCATTTTTATCTGTTTCATTTTTTTTTTTTAATTGTGACTATTTGATGCTCAAAGTGGGATAGATTTATCTAGATATCCTGTACATGGAATGAGAGGTAGAACAATGTTTTGATCTTCCAATGTATCTCCTTATGGTCTCTCTTCCACTCTTCAACTATAAATCTAAAACACAACTTGTGCAATGTAAAAGACATAAGGACCTTATCTAAACCTTTACCTAATAGACAAATGATCTGCATCTATCACCCAGAACACTTCCTTCTGGCCCCAAATCTCTGATTTACTATATAACCAACTCCTAGCACACACTTGTTTTCCCAAATTAAGGACATTCATCTCTGCTTGGACCAGACCAGGACCAGTATGGATGCAGTTTCTATTGGGACACCGATATTGGCATTGGGACTGTTTTTATTATACATAATTATAGGATCGACCATCATTTACATCACAAACATCACTAAACTTATCCCCACGTGGTTAGATACTGTAACAACATATGCTTGGTCTGTGCTTCTAGGAGTCAGACACCATCGGTTGTCCCATAAAATCGGTCTGGTGAGAATCACATGGACAAGCAGAGACATTTCCTAATATACATCTGTGTGCAGGAACCTGTGTGTCATTTTATCTCTTCTGTTGTTTTAATACTTGTTTTAACCCCTTACCGCCGCAGCCTGTTTTTGCCTTCCTGACAGAGCCCTTTTTTTCAAATCTGACATGTATCACTTTATGTGGGGATAACTTTTTATTGCTTTTACTTATCCCTCGTGACACATTGTACTTTAAGTTAGTGGTAAATTTTGGTCGATACAGTCTGTTTTTTTTTGTGAAAAATACCAAAATGTCGTAAAAAAAATTGAATATTTTGCAATTTGCAAAATGTTAAATTTTCTGCTTGTGAGACAAATAATCATACCACTCAAAATAGTTAATAACTAACATAGACCATATGTATACTTTATGTTTCCATCATTATTTCAACCTCCTTTTATTTTTTTTGGACACTAGGGGGCAGCAGAGTCAAAATTATACACATAACACAGAAAACGCTGCAATTGGCTGTTCACATTTGAACAGCCAATCGCAGCGATCGCCGATGGGGGGGGAGCATCGCTGCCCCCCCTGGGCCACGAGGGAAGATGTCTGCTGTCAGGGACAGCAGCCATCGTCCCTCTGTCACCGCGTCTATAGAAGGGGTGACAGTTTAAAGTCATGACATACATTTATGCCATGTGTCGGGAAGTACATCCCGGCCATGACGTAAATGTATGTCAAATGTCGGGAAGGGGTTAATAAAAACTATTTATATATGATATACAGGCAATCTATTCTATTAAATCAGTGTCTGAATTACAGGGTAGCAGCCCCTCTATTGTCTGTATCACTGGGTGATCACGTGTTGTAATATCATGTATATCTTTCCTCCTGTTGTCGGCCATGGATCAGACTATGGAACAGGAGCATCCATGTACTATCAGTGACAGCAGTAGCACTGATTCCAATTCTAATATTAAATAAATCTGTGGGAAAGTGTAATATAGGACAATACAGGATCAGTGTTGGATAATCTCATAGAAGCCCTAAGCTCTACCTATAAGTAGTCAGGTGATGGTGAGATGTCTGATGATTATACTCATTGGAGCCCTGAAAGCCAAGAATCTCCTGTTTTATATGGTACTGGTCTTGCTGGTATATAATGCCATATGCCATACACCATGCTGTGCTACTTATGGCGGGACAAACGCCATAGGCAGGCTAGATGATGGTGGCTCCATCTGTATCTCCCCTGGTCCCATCATCTAATATGTAGAACAATGTACAAAAGGATTTAATACTTATAAAATATATTAGATCAGCAGCCAAAAACAGAATCATATCATTTATAAAGATCAGTATTTATTCAACAACAAGTATTATGGAGATAACTGTCAGTAACATAAATAGTAGTTACTGATATTGTTTGATTATAGTCACTAAGTCATTTTAATTAAGTTCTTGATCATAAACTTGGTAAACAATGTGTTATCAATGGGATTTTATTCATAACATGGTGTAAAAACAAAATATGTGCTGTTACCCAGAGCAACCAGATATCAGCTTTAATCACCTAGTGCCAGCAAGCAAACAACTGTATAATCATTGATTAATATGGGATACAGGGGATTGATGTCTTAGTTGCACCATTATACAATATAATACATAGTATATGAATCAGAGGGCGGTAAGACAGCAATAGGAATGTATGAGGGACAGAATACGGAGGTATAATAGGGACTGGGAGTAGCTGCTGGAACTCTGTAATGGATATACAGCTCTTTCCTGTACTAGCCCCAGCACCAGTGTGAGCAGAACAGCTGTATATTACAGGGCACAGTAATGGCAGCCACATCGTCATTGTCTGTTATACTGCAGCTCTATTTCCCAGCAGAGAGATTGTACCAAGGGAAAAGCAGCCCCCAGCTTACTGGTCACAGCTCTCCTGTCTTTAGCAAGATGGATTTATATCAACTTATTGCCATATTCATACTGTAACATTAAAGTTACCTTCCTGAAACACATAATGTGGTGATACAGCTTACTATTGATTCGCATGCAACAGTCAGACCCTCAGAGTGACTATGTATGTGAGTAATAAGGTTGATCTCTTTAGTAAAACACTTGCTGCACTCAGAGCATGTATATGGCTGATCCCCTGTGTGACTCATTTGATGTATAACAAGTTTTTGTGGTTTCTTTTAGTTGCTTCCACCAAACTCCACCTGAGAATGCCGGGCTGCTCACCCCAACTTACAGCAGGTGTTCCTACACACAGGCTGTGAATGGATGTTTCATAGACATCCATTCGCAGGCTGCAGGGGAACACCCATATCATTCGATGGTCAGCGACCATCGAATGATGTGGAAGGCACACGCACATCTGCTTAGAACTACCTTAGATGTGTGTGAGAATTCAGAAGGAAGTGGGCAGGCAGCTGACAACCGGTGATATCATCTGCCTGCCCCTGTACCCGCATCATTGGCCCATTAGCATGATAATGCCCAGTGTTATCTAGGGATCACCCATTAAGTGCTGGGCGTTCCCATATGCCAATGGTCCGGTCCACCACCACCTGCCCCCCCTGCCCTCAAGGTTGTGTGTTTGCACCCATTGAACAGTCCCCTACAGATGACAATGCACATGTACAGACACATAACATCAGAGCCGCCCGGATCTGCTGTAAAATGTCATCTTATGCTGTGACAATAGCCCAACATCGGACCCCTTGCGAACAAAGGGGTCCAAACGAACAGACATGAATAAGGTCCCTTGTTTCTTAGTGAAACACTTGCTACGTTTAGAACATTAATGTGTTTTTATCCAGTGTGAATCCTCTGATGAAGAAGAAGATTTCGCTTGTCTGTAAAACACTTTCTGCATTCAATGCATTGAAATGGTTTCTCTCCTGTGTGACTCCTTTGATGTTCAGAAAGAGTTGACTTCTGAGAAAAACACTTGATACATTCGAAGCATTTATATGGTCTCTCTCCTGTGTGAATCATCTGATGCCGAACAAGTGCTTGCCTGGTGATAAAACACTTGCTACATTCAGCACATTTATATGGTTTCTCTCCGGTGTGAATCCTCCGCGAAGCTCTGATTTCCATGTAAAGCGTTTGTCACACTCAGAGCAAGGATGTGCTCTATCTCCTGTGTGACTCCTCTGATGTATTAGAAGATGTGATTTACATGTAAAGCATTTGTCACACTCAGAGCACAGATGTGTTCTCTCTTCTGTGTGACTCCTCTGATGGCTAAGAAGAGATGATTTACATGTAAAGCGTTTGTCACACTCAGAGCACAGATGGGGTCTCTCTCCTGTGTGACTCCTCTGATGTCTGAGAAGATGTGATTTACGTGTAAAGCGTTTGTCACACTCAGAGCAAGGATGTGCTCTCTCTCCTGTGTGACTCCTCTGATGTATTAGAAGATGTGATTTACGTGTAAAGCATTTGTCACACTCAGAGCACAGATGTGTTATCTCTTCTTTGTGACTCCTCTGATGGCTAAGAAGAGATGATTTACATGTAAAGCTTTTGTCACACTCAGAGCACAGATGTGGTCTCTCTCCTGTCAGACTCATCATGTATTCGATAAATTACAAATTAGCTGTGGAAGGTTTCTCCCATGCAAAAAATGAGAACGTCTTTAGTGAATCCTCCAGAGGTGTATAGGAAAACACTATATATAGTTGGCTTGATCAGAGAATAATGTCATTTTAACAATGATGTCTTGTAATTTTCTTAGAAGAATTTCTGTATTTTATCTGTAACACAAAAAAAAAATCAAAATTGAAAATATAAAAATGACAGGTGTAGATCTAGTTATTTTTTTCTTCTTTCAAATAAAATTGTATCGCATAAAACTTGACAAGTAATAATAGATTATTCAATGCATGTGATCCTGATATATATGCATGGCAATCGTCAAACATCCAAATGGTATATCATAGCAAATACAGTGGGTAAGAAATAGCACAATATAATAGTCAGAAATGTCATTCCATTAATATACCAAATAAATATGATGCAGTTTGTCACAAATGAGGAATTAATACATGAAAACTCTTCCAAGAAACCTTTGTGGAGATAATAGCAGTATTGCTGTCCATAAATATATCATAAGCCAATGCATGAGAAGATAAGGAAGGGGCAGGGGGTGAGAGGAGCCGCACATGGGAAGGCTAAAATTACCCCCTGTCCTATGTTGTAGGGAATATTTCCCAAGACTCTCTGTTGTTCATACCACGTGGAATATTTTAGAGTATCTGCTATTCTACACTGGATTTCCCTTGGTAGAGTGGAAACATAACCTTCCTACATATCAAATACACCTGGTGCTAAGTGTTCTTCATTCAGAGAAGTTTCTATCCAGTCCCAGACAGATATTGGGCCCAGGATTATAGTCTATAAAGTGTAATTTGTCATAAACAAAGTTCCCATTTCCCATGCAGCAATGTATAGATTGAGTAGTGTGGCCAGTGCTGCTGATTGTCTGAGAAAGGGGAGGGGCCCTGTCTATTATGTCAGTTCTGGGTCCCACATATTCTGATGGCAGCCCTGATCCCAATGATTGCCCATCTATCATACAATTTAGATGAAAAATGATAAAGTCGTTTTAATATATTTAGAAATATAATGTGAACTTTCATGAATTTGTATATTGATTTATGAATCCTTAACTGCAATGTCACGCATAGGATAAGGCCATATTATTCTATTATATAGTAATATTAACTAATTATATACTGGTCAAATAAAATGTAATTACTAATAACAAGGCAATATTCACAAAAGCATAGTAAAACCGATTGTGTACTCATCAGCATAATCCTATGTATAATATAATTACCTTACTCTGGGGATCCTTCCTCTGTCTCTCTCTTACTCCTCCGTCCTCCCAGCTCTCCAACCAGTAACTGATCCAGCAGCTCCTTCATCAGCTCCCAGTGGCCTGATACAGCCTATTTATAGTCACTCCTCCCCATCTCTCCCCAATAGTTCCCAGGATGCCCTGCAGGAATTCTTACACTGAGAGTTCACATGTAAAATAGGGTCATATCACATTGGTATATAGTCATTCACCACAGCAGCTCTTCCTGCCCAGCTCCTTGTCTTGTAAATGAGGTGTAAATATTCCTCAAGTCACTTACTACAATGGGAAATGCTAATTACACCCTGGCAGGGTAACACCTTGTATAGTAATTAGATCACAGCAGCCTCTGACTTCCTGTTATGTCACCAATGGGACCTTTTGTTTAGGAGTCACCTATTGTCTGGGCAGAGTTTCATCAGAAAGACTTGTTCTACATATCAGTAATAGAAGGAAAATCACTCTCTTTTTGCTGGTGCACTCTTTTAAATGGATCTCCTGTATTCACAAATAGAAGATATTAATTGAAAATAGTATGAGTGGCTATCTACATTAGGATATGTAATAAAGCTAGGCAAGTTCTAGAGTTTGTAACCAGTAATGGACAGGAAGGGGAGTTATTCCCACCTATCCAAGGTTACACTAAAACTAAGCTTTCAATATGATATATTAAAATATTGCACATATACACACATATATAAAACTGTGACAGAGATAAACAAAACATCAATGTTAAAGAATCACATTTACCTTTGTCCCCCCTGCAGTGCACGTGGTTTTGTGAACCAGAATAAGGCCCAGTGTGAGAGCTCCTTAATCGAATTAGTAAGCACACCTCCAGCACACCAAACGGCATTAGTGATAAGATTTGAAAAACCAACATAATAGAAGGTAATTCAGAGATCTTAGAGTCGTCTATTTTGAAAAACAAATATGATAAGCTGCCGGGCCTCGGCAAGGCTTCTCTGATACCGCACAGCACCCATTCTGGGCCACATAATTGTCTACTGCAGAATTTCTTAAACTCAGTCCTCAGGACCCCACACAGTTTTCTGTGTCACCCACCAGGTGCACAGGTGCATTCATGGCTCATTAAAACATTTTTAAAGATCAACAGGTGGAGCTAATCATTGCACTTGTGTTTCTGTGAGGAAACCTGCAAAATGTGCACTGTGTGGGTAATGAATGTACCTGTACACCTGCCGGTTAACCTGGAAATTGTCATTTTGTTGAAATGTGTTGGTTGCATCTATAACATGTCCCTCACATGCCCCTCCTGCCACACCACAGAATGTCCCTCACGTGCCCCATCTGCCCAACCACAGTATGTCCCTCACATGCCCCTCATACCCAATCAGAGCATGCCCCTCACATGCCCCTCATGCCCAACCAGAGCATGGTCCTCATATGTTTGCTAATGCTTACTCACAGCATTTCAATCACATGCCTGCTGTTGCTAGGGTTACCACCTAGTCCCTTTAATTCCGGACACATATTAATTACACAGGTTCTGTGGCTGGCTGACTTCAAGACTCCACTTCACCTGATTTTAAACTGCCACAGATCCTGTGTAATTAACATGTGTCCGGAATTAAAGGGACTAGGTGGTAACCCTAGCTGTTGCTCATCCACAGAATGTACCACACTTGCCCCTTCCTGTCACCAACTGCATGTTTTGTAAGCACACCTTCCCATGCCTGCCAACATGTCCCATTCCAAAAGGGACAAAAGGTTCCATGTTGAGTGGCATGCCCCTCTGCTCTACCACAACATATCCCATACAATTTTTGTCAGGCTCATCCAAATTGTGCCTATTCACCCCAATCTCTGTCACCAGCCCTGTCATAATGAAAATACATCCCTTTTGAGTGTACATGCTCCGTTCTCCTCTGTGCACAATGCAACACCATGAAGTTAACAATGAATGCCAGTACTTGTGTATTTTGACAGCGCATCGCATACCATAAGGCATACGATGGTATGCGATGTGACGCGATATCGCATGATGCTGTACAATGTCATACAATTTTAAAATTGTATGACATTGTACATGGCATACAATGCCATACAATCCGATGCGACGCGATTAAACATTGTATAAGCACCCTAATGGGTGCTTACAATGTGAAATGCACCCCCACGCCACCCCCCCCCACTATAAACGTGAACCCGAAGCGTGGCTAGTGCAGCGAGCCCGCGAGGGACGGCGGTACGCGTCCTCTGACCTTTTCATACCCCCACTATCCACGTCGGCGTGGAATTGAGAATAGAATGTGTGGCGAGCGGACACGGATACCTGTGAAGCCCGCGAGGGGACTCCGATACCTGTGAAGGTATCCGCGTCCGCTCGCCACGCTTTGGGCTCGGTGGCTCGCTGCGCTTGCCACACTTTCTATTCTCAACTCCATGCCAACGTGGATAGTGGGAGTATGAAGAGGTCGGAGAACGCGTACCGCCGCCCCTCGCGGGCTCGCTGCGCTCGCCACGCTTCGGGTTCACGTTTATAGTGGGGGGGTGGCGTGGGGGTGCATTTCACATTGTAAGCACCCATCAGGGTGCTTAAAAGCACCCTTTATGGTGCTTACACGATCTTTCATTGCATAGGGGGCAAAAATCGCGTCGCGATGCATGCCATGCGACGCGATATAAACATTGCGTGATGCACATCAGGGGCGCCGCTATAATACACAAGTACCTGAATGCCTTTATATTTGCCATATCCCCACATCAAACATCTCACTTCTACCCTGCGGAATGCCCTTCCAAGCATGCCCTCCCTGCAGAATGCCCTTCCAAACCTGTAAGCATTCCCTGAAAACTCACCTCTTCAGGCAAGCTTTTTAACTTCCAGAACCAGTCACTTAACCTTTATATACCGTTCCTATCTAATCACATCCCCACTGTACAGTCCACACATATCCACTCTTTCTTTTTCACATTATCCATCCTCCTGATCCCTGGCCAAACTGCTGGGTCACCGTAACTTACAGCACAGCAGGAACCTTGCATTGTGGAATTAATGCAATAAAGAATACAGTATTTATCATTTTGTATCAATGACTATTTCCCTATAGATTGTAAGCTTGCGAGCAGCGCCCACCTACCTTTTGACTGTCTGTAAATACCCTGTTTGTTGTATTACTGTCTCCTTTTGTAAAGCACAATGGAATGTGCTGCGCTATACAAGAAACTGTTTATAAATAAACAGTGGTGCAAGTAGAATTTTTTTCTTGGTGGTACTGATAGCCTCCACCAAAAATGGGCGTGGTTATGTGTCATGAGGGGGCGTGGTCACACAAAGCTAGAGGAGTGACTAAATGACAATAGTAGCATGGAATCAGAAGACAGGGAATGAAAAACAGGGAATGGCTGGGGGTGGGTTGGCTCTTGCTTGGGGGAGAGCCGGGCAGATTGTGCTTACAATTGTGGAGCCTGCTCTTCATGCTGTCGGCGCTGCTGATGCCTGTCAGGGTGACAGGCTAAATCAGCAGTAGCCGGTAGCTGCATACAGCACCAATCATAATGCTGGGTGGGTGGGCTGCTGATGCATTATATTTAGACTTAAAATAAAAATAGAATTGACAGTGGGTCAGGGGGTAAGTGGTACTGCGTACCTGCAACATATTTCTTACAGGTACTCCGTACTCTTGTCAAGATGTATTCGAAAAAGTATTCCTGAGTGCTATTATTAGGGGCGGTGACAATGTTTGTATATATGGCAACCACATCTCAAGAAATTTCTAGGTCAGTTTTTCTTTCTGGGTTGCTGCCTCAGTCCAGTCCATTAAAAATAAATACCTTATTCTAGGAAAATCCAAAGATATAGGAGGTGGAGTAGAGTCTATCCACTGTGATAATATAGTATTTTTAGTGGTTGCTGTCAGATTAATAAGTAATTTCCTGATATCTGGCATGAGTCTTTTTTGCTCTTGTGGTGAGTATATGCCCCAGTATATGTCCCAGTATATGCCCCAGTATATGCCCCAGTATATGCCCCAGTATATGCCCCGGAATCCCCATTTTTTCGAGATTGTAAAATCTATTTGTAAAATCTGATTAATGTATTCTTGTACTTCTGTCCACAGAGTCTGTACTATCGTGCATGACTACATGCAGTGTATTAGATCTGCACTGGGATCTTTACATTAATAACAATTATCGTTTGTGGCCTTTCCTGTTAGTTTTTTAAGTTTTGGTGTATAATAAACCCTGTGTAATAATTTCTGGTGCATCTCCATATATGAAGAGGACACCAGAATTTTATTTACATCAGTATAAGCTTTCAGTATATTCTTCATACCAAGTTCGGGAAAATCCAACTGCCTCCGCAACATTCCTTTAGGTGTCTGATCTAGCTCAATTTGTGAGCAACATACCTCATATATTTGTGACGTGGTGTTTAACCTTCCAGAACCTATGAGTCTATCTAAAGAAACAGACACAAGGTTTGATACTTAGCGCTGATTGGTATTAAGCACTGCAGCTAATACCTAGGGGGATTTACCAGAACCCCTAATACTAAAGACAAAGAAAAAAACGGAATGGTACAGCGCTGTGCTTAATATAAATTATAAATTTATTAAAAATTAATTTGCAGAATTATAACAATAATATAAAAAAATATTTTTTATAATGTATTCAATGTGGCCAACATTGGGACAAACAAGACTAACAAACATAAATTGAACAGCAAGCTTCCCTCAAAGCAGACCCCTTGCAGGTGTTAGTGGGGGTAATTAGTAGCAGCATGCGGTTAATGGCAGTTTTTGGAGGGTTAGAAATAATTTAAAAGTTATAGGTATACTCCTTTCTTGTTAGAGACCGGTAAATTTTGTAAGGTAATCCTTATGCCAGTTCAAGTAAGATTAGTGCACAATAGTAAGTATACTTAAGTGGGCATCCGGACAAGCAGCAGGGAGCTTTGTTTGTAGTCTCCTACAGGGACCTCTCCGACCACCGATTTTCGATTGTTAGTGGTCCTATCTGAGACTGGTCCAGTCGTGTTGTCAGGTATCAGCTTCAATCCCAATCCTCTACGCGTTTCTCCGCCTTTGTCACCGTCAGCGGCTTCCTCAGGAGGTAATAGTATGTAGCTTCATTGCCGCCATTTTATAGCGGTTACTTCCGCTTATCTAATTGGCGCGCATGCGCCCGTCATTGCGGGTCGCGCCTCGCTTTCGAATGCGTACAGTCTTAAGCTCTTATTGGTGTTCAGTCCTTGCGTGTCAGATCTCAATTTCATAACGAGTCTGGTCTGGCTGTTACTTAACGTCTTTTAATGTGTGTACGTTTCTGCGTGTCAAGCCTCACTTTGGGGCCCGACTTCATCCTTTTTGTTTATACGCTGCTATAGTTACTCAGGCTTGTACGTAGCAATACTTTGTATTTCTTATTTCAGAGTAGAATCTTTAGTTTTTTACAAGTGAAAGGCTGTGCCAACCTGGTAGTCAGGTAGAAAGTATTTTAGCGTGGATGTTTAATATAACGGCTACTACATAGAATATTATAATTCCAGGGATATTCTTTTAAAGGGACAGACAACATTTAACAAATATACACAATCTATCAATTTTTACATATATTATAATACAATCATATAAAATCATAATGTTAATATTAAATTTAGTGTATAGGAATCAAATGAAGGAAAAGAGACAAGTTTAAAATTATTTGATATCAAAAGAGAGAAACAATTTAAAAACCCATCAGAGTTCTACCCTCTACAATACAAAGGACCATTTGTAGAGTGCTTTTACAAATCTACACTAGAACAATTCAGATCTATGTGTGAGAAAAGTGAGAAGAATGACAGTAAAATCTGGAACGACAATTTAAGAAAAGAGGAAAGAACAGCTCTAAGATGTATATATAAAGATAAAAGCATAACAATAAAATCTGCTGACTAGGGTGGTGGGATTGTCATCATGAACACTGTGGACTATATAAAAGAGGCCTACCGGCAGTTGGAGGACAAGGAGTTCTACAGTGTCCTGGATGGCAATCCCACCACCCCCTATCAAAAAGAACTGAGAGTCATGTTACAACAAGCAATAGACGAAGGCGCTATATCCAAAGAAACATATAATTTTCTTTATATCATTCACCCTATCACCCCCACCTTTTATTTTTTACCCAAAATTCACAAGACACTTCACAATCCCCCTGGGCGCCCCATTATATCTGGTGTAGGGTCCCTCACTAATAATTTATCCTTTTTTGTTGATCACTACCTTCAAAACCACGTGGAGAAGCTTAAGTCATATATACGTGACACTAAACACTTTCTTAATTTAATTAATCAGATAGAATGGAAAGAGGATTATATCCTATTAACTTGTGATGTACAAGCATTATATTCAAACATACCACAAGATCAAGGTATAACAGTTATGGAAACATACCTTAAAAAAGATACTGATTTATCAGATTCTCTTCGTGGTTTAATTTTACGTGCAATTAAATTCATACTACATCACAATTATTTTTTATTTAATTCACGTTATTATTTACAGACACGGGGGACTGCTATGGGGACCAGATTCGCCCCGAGCTTCGCCAACCTATACATGGGGGCCTTTGAGGATGACCATGTGTGGGGCGGGGAGTTCGGGGGGAATATGGTCCTCTATGGCAGATTTATCGACGATTTATTTATAATTTGGAAAGGGGACATCACAAGTTTGCATGCATTCACTCACAGTCTTAATATTAATAATTTTGGTTTACAATTCACCAGCACATATAGTTTAACAAAAATTAATTATTTGGATATAGCAATCTCGATAAACAATGGCAAACTAGAGACAGAAACTTACATCAAACCAGTGGACCAGAATCGTTACCTTAATTATACAAGTGCTCACAATAAAGTCTGGAGGGATAACATTCCCAAAGGACAACTTATCAGAATGAAGCGAAATTGCTCAACAAATGAGTCATATAATCGCCAGACAAAAAACCTCATTTCCTCATTTCAAGAACAAAATTATCCGGAAAAAATTATACAAAAAGCGATACAAGAAACAGATAAAATAGAAAGAGAAAAATTATTGATAATAAAACCCAAGGACCAAATAGACATAACTAAAACTACTAACAAAGATAGATCAACACTATTCATAACGCAGTTCAATGAATGCTCTCAGGAAATCAAAAATATAATAAAGAAAAACACCTCTCTGTTGCTACAGGATGAATTCCTAAAACATATTATAGAACCTGGTGGAAAAGTAATTTTTAGAAAAGGAGAGAACCTTAAAAACAAACTTGTACAGAGTCATTTTGACAACAAAGATAGGTGTAATGACAAACACAACACCACATTAAACTGGCTCCCTGAAAAACCCTGTGGATTCCACAAATGTGGAAATGACAAATGTCTCACATGCTCAGATATAAAACAGAAAAAAAGTGTTGAATTTAGTTCACAAGTTACTGGAGAGAAATTTATGATAAAGAGTTTCCTCAATTGCAAAACTCCATATATAATCTATATAATTGAATGTGGTTGCGGTCTGCAGTATGTGGGCCGCACCACAAGATGCCTACATATAAGATATCTTGAGCATAGGAGGAATATCCTGGGAGGGGTGAGAACACACCCTCTCTCAAACCATATAAGAAAATGTCAAAACAACTCTTTAAAAAATATTGAAATAAAAGCCATTGAACAAATCACTTCTACGAGTAGAGGAGGCGACAGGTTTAAAAGATTGTGCAGTAGGGAAGCCTACTGGATTTTCCGCCTATGCTCAATGATACCTAATGGACTCAATGATGCGATAGAGCTTAATAATATTTAGTTGTAATTAAAAAAATGTTTTTGGATTTATTGACGTCTTTTTCTCTGCTTAGGGAGGGGAGGTGGAGGGTGGGAAGGGAGTTAAAATTGGGGGAAAAGGGGGGGGGGGAAGGGGGTTTGGGATTTGGGGGTGGGATAAGGGGGAGTTGGGTAGCCAAATTGGATTAAAATTGAATTAAACTAATGTCCTTATTCTTATAAACCTAACTATGACAAATCTCCCTATGTTAGTATAAATTTCTTCATTAAAAACTGGATTGAGATAGAATTCTTTACATAAAACTATATTCCTTATATATTTGCTTTGATGTTTTAAGGTGTCTTTGACACATATATAAAACTTATTGAGCTGAATCATGTATTTCACTGTAATCTATATGTAGCCCATGAGATCAAAATAGACCATTGGGCAAAAATGGGTTTAGTCATATGTAGTAAAATAATTATCTATATATGAATTATTTATTTTTATTATTATTATTATTATTATTTTTATTTTTATTTATATTCATTTCTATCATTGAATATTTTTTATTTTTTATCTTTATTATTTATTTGTGTCTCTATATATGCATGTATGAATTCTATAAATTAATAATGAGATATGAAATTTATTACTATACAGCGCATTTATATGTATGTGCTGTATAAGAATTTGTTTGGTAAACTTTGGTAACTATATAAATTATATATGAAAACACATCTCGCTCTGTGTATACTATACACTAAATTTAATATTAACATTATGATTTTATATGATTGTATTATAATATATGTAAAAATTGATAGATTGTGTATATTTGTTAAATGTTGTCTGTCCCTTTAAAAGAATATCCCTGGAATTATAATATTCTATGTAGTAGCCGTTATATTAAACATCCACGCTAAAATACTATCTACCTGACTACAAGTTAACAGGTTGGCACAGCCTTTCACTTGTAAAAAACTAAAGATTCTACTCTGAAATAAGAAATACAAAGTATTGCTACGTACAAGCCTGAGTAACTATAGCAGCGTATAAACAAAAAGGATGAAGTCGGGCCCCAAAGTGAGGCTTGACACGCAGAAACGTACACACATTAAAAGACGTTAAGTAACAGCCAGACCAGACTCGTTATGAAATTGAGATCTGACACGCAAGGACTGAACACCAATAAGAGCTTAAGACTGTACGCATTCGAAAGCGAGGCGCGACCCGCACTGACGGGCGCATGCGCACCAATTAGATAAGCGGAAGTAACCGCTGTAAAACGGCATCAATGAAGCTACATACTATTACCTCCCGAGGAAGCCGCTGACGGTGACAAAGGCGGAGAAACGCGTAGAGGATTGGGATTGAAGCTGATACCTGACAACACGACTGGACCAGTCTCAGATAGGACCACTAACAATCGAAAATCGGTGGTCGGAGAGGTCCCTGTAGGAGACTACAAACAAAGCTCCCTGCTGCTTGTCCGGATGCCCACTTAAGTATACTTACTATTGTGCACTAATCTTACTTGAACTGGCATAAGGATTACCTTACAAAATTTACCGGTCTCTAACAAGAAAGGAGTATACCTATAACTTTTAAATTATTTCTAACCCTCCAAAAACTGCCATTAACCGCATGCTGCTACTAATTACCCCCACTAACACCTGCAAGGGGTCTGCTTTGAGGGAAGCTTGCTGTTCAATTTATGTTTGTTAGTCTTGTTTGTCTATCTAAAGAGAATGCGGAATGCACTCCTAAGCATGCCCTCCCTGCGGAATGCCCTTCCAAACCTGTAAGCGTTCCCTGAAAACTCACCTCTTCAGGCAATCTTATCAAATTCCAGAACCAGTCACTTAACCTTCATATACCATTCCTATCCAATCACATCCCCACTGTACAGTCCACACACATATCCACTCTTTTTTTTTCACATTTTCCATCCTCCTGATCTATGGCCAAACAGCTGGGTCACCGTAACTTACAGCACAGCAGAAACCTTGCATTCTGGTGGAATTAATGCAATAAAGAATATCTATCCTTGTGAATCAATGCCTAGTTCCCTATAGATTGTAAGCTTGCGAGCAGGGCCCTCCTACCTTTTGACTGTCTGCAAATGCCCTGCTTGTTGTATCACTGTCTCCTTTTGTATAGTGCAATAGAATATGCTGAGCCATATAAGAAACTGTTTATTAATGCAACACCAGTCAAATGTTTGTACGAACCTGAATGACACGATGTTTCTCATGACCACAGCCTTTATAACATGTAATCCTGGTGCCCAATAAAATGCAGAATTATAAATGTGAAATGTTTCCCATTCCCCTAAGAAAATGTATATGCCAATGCAATATTATTCCTAATGCGGTGTCATGTGTTTTTGTTTTTTAATTATTATTATTACTATTATTATTATTATTATTATAAGTTAGGTTATATAAGGTTTCTATGATTAGAAAATTATTTTTTTGCCATCTTTTGCATGTGGTATAGATGTTTACATGGTCAGAATACCAATAGTAACCCATAGATAAACACAAGAAAAAGGTATATCAGCGCTAAAACCCACAAAAATTGTCAATTTAACAGATAGCCTTTAGGTGTAGACCAAATACGCTGTTAGAAGAAGCCACCGAGTCCCCACGGAGGCGGGGAAACGCGTCATTTTGAGCACCCATTTCTGTCTTCACACACTCCAGAGGATAGGAGGTCGAACCTGGTACCTGCATTCAGTCAATAGCCACTGGAACTACTGGGAGCCCCATTGTGACTAGGAGCCCGGGCTCGTAATAAACCCACAGAGACTGGTACTCCTGCATACAGCCATAAGAATGACTAAACCCAGCATAACAGAAGCAGGTGCAGGGAGGACGCTCCCAAACAATACATATTTTCTTTTCTTTTTTTTTTTTTTACTTTTTAAAAAGAAGTTTTTCTGGCCAGATATCAGTTCATGCCATATACAGTATAGGGGATTTGAAAAATCACCTTTTTCTATAAAAAAAAAAAAAACATTTATTCCCTATACACAAAAACCAGGATTGGACAGACAATATTGGCCCATAAGCTTTTTTAATAAATGTTTTGATGCAGAATTTATATAAACTGTTCCATCATGTATGTATTTTTATACTCTCACTGGCCAGTGACACTTAGTGTAATTAATAAATATTTTTATTTTATCCATACATTGTTTCTAGCGCGTTATATTTATTTTTTCTGTCTTGTTTTTATTGTAACCCATAGATATTTATTTTTCCATTTTATGTACTCAAGATATTTTAAAAGATTTATAGAACCTTTGATTTATAATTTGAAAGGAATAGTATAGATCTTCCTGTATTTTTTAATCATTATGTATTTTTTATTTTTTTCCATTAAAGTTTTTATTGAAGGTATTTTGCAGAAAAAACAGAAGTTACTTATCAACAAATACATGCGAGTCTCACAGTCAGATATCTTGTTAGGCATCGTTAATTGATGTGAAAGTCAGATGAAAGGCTTAAGCATGGTTATACTGGCATGTAGTCATAACAGTTTTTTTTTTTTTTTTTTAAATCTTCATTTTTATTATTTTAATACACAGTTAAAAAAAACAGACAAGAGAACATCAGCTCACAAGAGGTACATATAGATATTACATTAGCTGTTGTTGTACGGCTGATTGCTCACACAATGACAGTACTAGATACAACACAATACAATACAAGACAAGAAAAAAAAAAGGACAATGTAGTATAACCGTTTTTATCTTCATCCTTTTTTCTAGTGGACGGCGAAGTGACAAGGCCTGGGCATATCCGTTATTATCTATCAATATCGTCATGGAGCAACTATCGTATCATCACTGACTACTGATTTTCTATTAATACTGTTTTATCTTTTTATGGCAGGCGTGTATATAATGCTATGGTCATATTGACTTATTATATGATACATCTTAACCTATTTACTTGTTTTTGGCTACATGGCACAGCTACTTATTCGGTTTTTTTAACTCTTTAAATATATTTAACTTATGTGCATGCCCTATAATTTGTGAGAGAATAAAAAAAAAGGGGGGGGGGGAGTGAGGGAAGGAAGAGGGGGACTCTAAGTCCTCCAAATATTGTGACTTAATTAACTTTATTTACTGATGTGTTACACTTTTTACATAAATAGATTCTAACCATCTGTGCCATATATTGAAATATGTGCTTAACTTTTTTCTACCTAAATAAATATATCTTTCTTGTGTACTCGTGTAGTTGACTAGTGCCATCCATGCAGCAGGGTCGGGGCCATCCTTAGATAGCCAGGTTCTTGCTATCATCATCTTGGCCAGAGCACACATATTATATATATACAGCCTGTCATATTTATTCAAAACATCTGCACAGATAGATAAGATACAGCTTTTAGGATTCAAGGTGGTTACAGGAATACCCGTATTCACCAACATTTGTAGCACTTCCCTCCAGAATTCTTTAACAAAAATCGCATTCCCATAGTAAATGCCAAAATGAGCCCGGCGCCCTCTTGCATTTTGGACATAGGGGGGATGCCCTGGCTCTCATCTTTACCAGCCTGGTCGTGGACATATACGATCTGTGCAAAACATACATCTGTACCTGTTGTACTCTTACAGAGTTGGTTGCACATTGCACAGAGGCCAGTGCCATCTCCCATTCACCGCGCAGAAAAACACCTACATCCTCTTCCCATTTCTGGGCTAATGATACCATTCCACCGTTGCTATGTGTATCTGACATCATATTGTATAACCTTGCTACAATTTTTTTTTACCCTCTTTCAACAACTCTCTTTTTACTGAGGATATAGAAAAATTTGGTATGCTATTTTTAAATTGGGCTTCCAATGCACATCTCAACTGTAGGAACCTAAAGAAAAAATATTTGGGGAGTGAAAACTCTACTGCCAGGTTTGTATATGATTTTAAAACTCCATGCTCATAGAATTGACTAATCGCTACCACCCCGTATGTACCCCAAACAGTGTCAGGCTGAAGGGTTATCAGCTCCCCAAATTTCCCATAGTCTGATAATGGATGATCAATCTCAGTATCGGAAAAGCCAATTAAACTATTGGCTTCTCGCCATATCTTGACTGCCTGTGCCACTAAGGGGGGGTCTTTTTTAGTGACTCTCCCCTTCAGTAAGTACTGGAGTGGAGTACATCTATCGTTCCCTTGTGACATAAGGATTTTAACTAAGCTGTTATCATACTCTGTAGTAATCCAGTCTTTAATGTGCAGCATTTGTCCTGCTAAATAATACCATCTGAAGTTGGGGAGAGAGAGACCACCTTTTGTCTTTTTCCTCACCAGGGTGTTCATTTGGATTTTAACTCTGTTATTGTTCCATATAAATGACGACAACTGGGAGTTTAATTTTTTGAACAAGGACATCGGCAAGTACACTGGTGACTGCTGAATAATATATAAAACCTTGGGTAAGATAATCACCTTGATCAAGTTGATCCGGCCAGTGACAGTGAGCAACAATTTGCTCCATGATTTGAATTTTACTGTAATAAAGTTCAACAATGGTTGTACATTCAACTGGCAGAAATCATACGGGTTTCTTGATATCCAGATCCCAAGATATTTAAAGGAATCTGTCCATCTGACAGGCAAATCCACATATGGTTCGTTGGGTATAAACTGTTTCGTAGCCATTATACTAGATTTATTTACGTTTATGCTAAACCCCGAATATCTACCATGTGATTAAATTAGATTTAGAACTTTAACAGCTGAAACTGTGTAGTCCTGCATAAAGATTAGTACAATGCCACTGCGTCCACACAGTTACCAGCTGCAAATCCTACAATGTCAGGGCTAGATCTTATAGCACTAGCAAGCGGCTCAATAGCCAAAGAGAACAGGCTTGGTGATAGTGGGCATCCCTGCCTCGTCCCGCTCTGGAGGGGGAAGGCAGCGGACGTCCAGCCATTTATTGACACCCTAGCTGTTGGATTATTGTATAAAATTTGAATCCACCTAACAAAATTACCCCCAATGCCAAGTGCCTTCATAACCGCCCATAGGTATTCCCACTCGACTGCGTCAAATGCCTTGGCGGCATCTAAAGACATTATTGCTGATTTACTTGTGATATTTTGCGAGATTTGGAGGTGCCTAAATACCTTTCTTATATTTAACGATGTGGATTTGCCTGGCAGGAACCCTGTTTGATTGGGGTGTATGATTTTCTCCAGGTGTTCATTCAGCCTAGTCACCAGTATCTTGGGCAGTATCTTTGCCTCTGCTGGGATCAATGAAATTGGCCTGTTTGCCTCGGTGTCAGTTGGGTCTTTCCCCTGCTTCAGCAAAAGTATTATTTTAGCTTCCATCATGGAACGGGGGCACTCCCCTTTTTCAAAACAGGACGCAAACAGATCCATCAACAGAGGAGCAAAAAAATCAACATATTTTTTATAGACGTCAATGGGTATGCCGTCTAAACCGGGGGCTTTGCCGCCTGGTATTGTCCTTATAGCATATGCTATTTCTTCCAACGTTATTGGGGCTTCCAGGACATCTTTATCGTCTGGATGGAGAGTGGGCATTACAATGTTACTCAAAAAATTCTGTATTTGCAGGGGCTTAAACTGATTCCTAGATGAATATAAGGTTTCAAAAAAATCTTTAAATACCATACCAATATCCTCAGTTTTGTGTTGCATAATACCCCTACTGTCTAACACTCTGTAGATATTATTTGAGGGTTTTTCTACACGTGCCAAATAGGCCAGATAACTGCCCACTTTGTCAGAGAAGGCATAGAACCTCTGGGTATTAATTTTTGTATATTTTATATCTTCAGATTTTATGAAGTCAAGCCATTTCTCTCTGGCCTGGTCCCATGCTTTTTTAGCTGCAGGGGTACCATCTGTTAAGTAACTGCCCTCACAGATATTGCAAGCATTTTCAAGATCCAATATTTTCTGTCTCTTAGCTCTTTTGATCTCCCCTGGTTTTTTTTGATAGTGCCTCGTAGATAAGCTTTGAAAGTGTCCCAAATTATCATATCTGACGCTGAGCCTTTATTAATAGCCCAAAATTCATCCCATTGCTCGATTAGCCCGGTCATGGCTTCTGTATTATTTAGCCAGGTAGCATTAAATTTCCAAAAAACACAGCTCTTTACTGTGGAGTCGTCTAGCTCTAACACTAACGGGGAGTGGTCTGAGATGCCTCTTGTTTTGTAGCTTATGCTGACTATAGATGGCAATAGCTCTTTGGATACCAAGGCCAGGTCTATTCTTGAGAATGCTGTGTAAGATGTGGAAAAGCATGAATATTGTCTTAATTCTGGATTTGCTACTCTCCATGGATCAGTCCACCCTAAATCTTCAACAAAATTACTAAAACTTCTAGAGCAGCTGTCGACCTTGACGCCCAGTTGAGTTCTTTTCCATCTGTCCATATTGGGATTCAACACATTGTTAAAATCTCCAATACAGACTACTGGCACATCAGGAGTGGTTGCGACAAAATCGGCAGCTGCAACTAGCACATCAAACACAAAAGGGGGTGGTATGTAGATAGCCAGCAATTGTATATGTTTTACATTGATTATACCGTCAAGAAAAATATACCGACCACCTGGGTCTATCTTTACTCTATTGCATTTAAATGCTACTGTTTTTTTAAACAATACCGAGATGCCCCTTGCGTGTGTCGTGAAGGGAGCATGATATGCCTGGTTTACCCATGGCCTGTTAAGAGCCTGTAAATTTGGCCCTGTAAGGTGAGTCTCAGATAGACATATTATATCTGCCTTGCTTTGTCGCACCTGACACATGACAAGGGAACGCTTTATTTTGTCATTTATTCCTCTGGTGTTCCATGCTAAAATACAGACCATCTAATCCTTACGCTTTAATATATAAACGGATAGGCCAATTATTTACCAGGCTAGCACTATCACTGCACATCATGCTCCCTTCGTTGTCACCAGCGGGATCCATTGCGTTATCAAAATTACCATGACACTTCACCGTCCTTTTAAACAATACTACATAAAGACAATAACATTTACCCTCCTCCCCCCACCCTATATGCCCCCCACCCTAGGCATATTTAATAAATCCTTCCTACACAAAAAACTATTATTACAAAATGATTAGCACCCAACAGGGGGCTATTGAACCCTAAACCACGGAAACATAATAAGGCAGTTGTCCTATCCCTCTCCCCCGACTTTTATAAGAAAAAAGGGCCCTGGGGAAGTCCTTTAATTAGGGAGCCAGTTGGTGTCTTGCTGGAACCTTTTTGTCCAGCCATATTCCTGCTTCTCTCGGTGTCTGGAATAAATGTGATTCCCCGTCAACCATAACCTTCAATTTTGCGGGAAATTGCATAGAGTACTTTATATCCAATTCCCTAAGGCGTTTTTTAATATCTGCGAACTGGATTCTGCTCTTCTGGACGTCGAGTGAAAAATCGGGAAATGCTGAGATTTTAACCCCTTCATGTTCCAGCGAGCCTTTTATACGGGTCAAACGCAGCAGGGTATCTCTGTCCCGGTAGTTCAGTAATTTAAAAATAAGTGTACGGGGTGGTGCACCTGGTTGAGGAGGCTTTGCAGGCACTCTATGGGCCCTTTCAACCGCAAATTGTTTCGTGAATGAGGCAATATCATGGTTATTGCTTATTAATTGCTCCACGAACTTTGAAACATCAGCCCCTTCTGCTCTTTCAGGGAGCCCCACAAGTCTAATATTGTTTCGGCGTGATCTGCCTTCAACATCTGACAATTTATACTTGATTTCACGAATCTGTGAGGCCATGTCGGCCATAGAGTGCTGCATTTTTACATTGGAGTCTTCCACTGCCGAGATGCGGCTCTCTGCCGCGCTCAGCCTGTTTTTAACTTCCTTTAAATCATCTTTAATCTGGATTACATCAGCCTGCACACTATTTATTTTTTCCCCTAGGCGCATCTCACTGTTATTAATAGCGTCCAAGATCTGTTGCAGGGTGGCATCTGGTGGGGCAGCGGGGCTTTTTTCTTTTAAAGGGGTAGTTTGGGGAGTGGAGATTGAAGTTTGCGAGGTATTACCAACCTGGGTTCTAGCATATTTCTCCAAGCGGGCTGCGGCTGCTGTACCAGTTTTCCCCATATTTAGAGAAGGGGAATGGTGCTGTTATCTTTGCCAAGACAGGGTGATTGTAATATCACAAGTGAGTGGGTCTAGCCGCTAGGTCCACACAGTCATTCAATTGTCCCCGCTAGGTAGATAATAATATGCACAGTGCTTGAATCTTTAGGGCTACAGTGACGCTATACACTTAGCAGTTGCCCCCTTCCTCCACCGCTGGTCACAATATGCCAATCAAAATACCGTCTGTGTTATAATGTAACCAGAAGAATTTAAGCTTTGTCCAACTCACCCAGAATTACTTGCGCTGTTAGGCCACAAAAGCTGCGTGATGTGCCCCGCTATGCCAACCACCGTACCTGCACTGCTACAGTGTCCCGTTGTTTACACGTAGCCGCAGATGCTGGTGCACTGGCGTGCTATACTCGGCAGGGGAAGCCGTCAGATGTACCCACGAGGTTGATCTCGCTTGCTTGCCCTTGCTCCGGCTGTATGTGTCGCGACCCGCCGACTTGCTTGCTCCTCTCCTGGAGCCCTTACTCGCCTGGGGGTTACAGGTGTTGGGCGTACAGCCCTTTGGCGCCCCCGAGAACAGAGAGGGGTAGAAGGCTGTATACAGGATGATGGGTGCAGATGGTGGCGTGCTGGCGTGCTGTGTGCGGCAAAGAAAGCCGTCGGATGCGCCCGCAGGTTCCACTTCTCTCCCCTGCTCCGACTGCTTAAGCCGCGGCTTGCCAACTAGCCCGCTCTGGTCCTGGAGCCCGTGCTCGCCTGCACATCCGCAGGTGTTTGGCGTGGAGTACTTTGGCGCCACAGGGAATGGAGAGAGACAGCGTGCTGTATTCAGGGAGATGGCTGCAGCATCGCATAGTGCGCCGGGTAACCTCCACGCTCAGTCTGCACGTCAGTGGCGGGGAAACAGCAAGAGGATGCCGGGTAGCAGGTTCAGACACTTCCCCTGTGTTACATACGGATGGTGTCGGGAGAGAGCTCTGCCTCACACGTCCTCACTCTCCCTCAGCCGTGGCCACGCCCCCCGTAGTCATAACAGTCTTAATGGAACTTATTTTCTTGTAGCATAAGTCAAAAACAGGATAAAGAACATATCTGGTAATGTTACAGAGAGGAAGGTATATAAAGGTAGGGAGAGGGTGGAAAGAGGGGAAGGAGTAGAAGGGGTACTATCCGGGTAGCCATTGACAAGTTATCGTCATATCTATCTTGATATGTCTTAAATAGGAAAGGGAGTCTTTGAAAATGAGCCATAGTGTCCATATAGCATTAAACGTTTTATAGTTAGAGGGGCCGGACAGAGACAGGTCATCCATAGACATGAAGAACTCAAGTCTCGTGAACCATTCAGCTATGGTTGGGGGGGAAGAGGACCTCCAGTGTATCGGGATAACGGCTTTAGCTGCACTGTTCAAGTGTTTTAGTAAAGATTTTTTGTATATGAAAATAGGACAGTCTATTTTATTAAGAAGCCAGAATGTAGGATCAGAGCTTACATCCTGTCCCATCATTTCCTTAGTTATAGAAAACACTGAATTCCAGAATGGGCGAGGGCTACTACATTACCACCATATGTGTAGCCGGGATCCTACGGCTGCGTTACATCTCCAACAAGATGCAGGTACTCCAGGGTACATCCTAGCCAATATTGAGGGGCATCTGTACCATCTAGATAATACCTTATATTGGGTCTCTATCACTGAATAGCTTGACGAGCATAACATAGTGATCTGAAATAGTGACCATTCTTTATGGCTCAGCTGTATACCTAGATCCGTTTCCCAATCCATAGTAGAACGTGGTAGCGTAGCGAATGTTTCTTCTATTACGAGTTTATATCCTATGGAAAGGAGATGTTGAGGAGAGGATTCAGCCCGGCATAGAGCCTCATAGGATGTGGGGGGTCTGTGTGCCTTATGTATTTTTTAATTATAATACACCATTTCAATTACTGGAAATTTAATGCCAAAATAATCAACACTTTTAAACAAATACAAATAACGATTCACTCATTTTATTAGTGGTAGGATCTTTTTTTAATAAGTTTGTGATTTTCATTTAGAAGTTTATTAGCTTGGCTACAATATTATTATGAGGGTTGCAAACAGCTATTGCTTATAAATCAGTTTTAATTTACTTTAATGTATTAAAGAATGTTTTGAAATGAACTGAGTCATGATTCTAAACGGTAGTATTTAGATGGTAATAATATTATTAAATGTAACAAAAGGTCCCTTTGGTGACATAACAGGAGCCCAGAGGCTGCTGTGACCTAATTAGAATACAAGGTGTTACCCTGCCAGGGTGTAATTAGCATTTCCCATTGTAATGCTTTTGTATGGTTCAAATATTAAATATACATGTTGAAATCTATATAATAATTACATTAAATAAAATTAATTGATATCTAGTGAGTTATTTTGATGAAAGTTAAAATATTCCTAATGGTTTCTCAATAGTGAGGGTCTGATTGATTGATTTGGCACAATTATTTCTATTTCTTTTTTTTAAGCCTTTTAACCCCTTCCCGACATTGCCTTTTATGGTAATTTTTTTTTTCCTCCTTGCGTTCAAATAAGCGTAACTTTTTTAATTTTCCGGCTATATAGACACATGAGGGCTTTTTTTTTGCGGGACAAGTTGTACTTTTTAATGGTACCATTTACTATACCGTATAATATTCTGGGGAATCAGGAAATAATTCAATGTGGGGTAAAAAGAAAAAAAAACGCAATTCCACAATTTTGCGCTGGTTACGGTTTTTTTGGAGTTCATAGTTCGTTTAAAATGATGGGTTATCTTTATTCTATGGGTCGTTACGATTCCGGTGATACCAAACTTATATAGTTTTCGTTACATTTTACCACTAAAAAAAAAAATAGAAAATGTTATGGTTTTTCGAATTTGCGTCGCGTCGCCATGTTCTGCGGCTTATAACTTTTTTATTTTTCCACCTACGGACCTGGGTGAGGGCTCATTTTTTGCGGGCTGAAGTGTACTTTTTAATTAATACCATTATGGGATATGGGCGACTTTCTGATCTCTTTTAGCTATTTTTTTTGGGGTAGGCGATGCGACCAAAAAACGTAGTTTTGGCGTTGGGGATTATTTTCCGTTTACGCCTTTAACCGTGCGGGATAACTAATGTTATATTTTAATAGATCGGACTTTTAGGAACGCGGCGATACCAAATATGTTTATTTTTTTTATTTTTTATTTATTTTTATTTGGGAAATGAAAGGGGGGTGATTTGAACTTTTAATATTTTTTTATTTTTTTTTTATTTTTAAACTTTATTTTTATTTTTTTTTACTTTTACTACAAGGCCCCCTAGTGTACTTGACCACTAGGGGGCGCGATCACCTGTACTAGGTTCAGCCATAGAGCTCTATGGCTGAACGTAGTGATTTTATGCACTTCCTATTACATCCTGCCTCAGGCAGGATATGATAGTTATGCAGACACGGCCAGCACAGGGGTCTACATTAGACCCCTGGCTACCATTGCAACCGATCGGCACCCTCCGATCTCGCTGCGGGGGGCCCCGATCGGCGCCGGAGGGGGGCGCCCCCCCTCCGATCAGCTATTTAAGCACTGCGGTCGCTTTGCCCGCGGTGCTTAAAGGGTTAAACGGCCACGATCGGCGAACTCGCCGCTCGTGGCCGTGAGAGCAGGGACCTGGCTGTAATATACAGCCATTACCTGCTCTCTTTCAAGCCAGCTCACTCCGTGAGCTGGCTTGATTCCCCCGCAACCGACATATGACGTAAATGTACGTCATATGTCGGGAAGGGGTTAAATGAAAAAAAAAAAGGTGACTGTAATATGCTGTAAGAAAATGTATTTTTCTGTTTAGAAAATGGATTTTTTGCTGTTTGTGATATCTTAAAAAATTATTTTGTGTATGTTTTTTGTAACTTTTTGTGATCAGAACTAGCTTTAATATTGTGTATTGTGTCTGTGATGGTGACGCTTGTGATGAATATAGTGTATAATGTACTTTTTTAATTTTAGAGTCATTATTTAAAAGTGCTTCTAATGTTGGTAATACTATCTATCCTCTGTCTCATGGACTGATTACATATATGTTACCTGATGTCGATTATCTTCCCCAATTCTTAACCTTAGTAAGTTTATAATCCATTTTTATCTGTTTCATTTTTTTTTTTGTAATTGTGACTATTTGATGCTCAAAGTGGGATAGATTTATCTATATATCCTGTATATTAAATGAGAGGTAGAACAATGTTTTGATCTTCCAATGTATCTCCTTATGGTCTCTCTTCCACTATTCAACAATAAATCTAAAACACAACTTGTGCAATGTTAAAGACATAAGGACCTTATCTAACCCTTTACCTAATAGACAAATGATCTGCATCTATCACCCAGAACACTTCCTTCTGGCCCCAAATCTCGGATTTACTATATAACCAACTCCTAGCACACACTTGTTCTCACAAATTAAGGACATCCATCTCTGCTTGGACCAGACCAAGACCAGTATGGATGCAGTTTCTATTGGGACTCCGATATTGGCATTGGGACTGTTATTATTATATATAATTATAGGATCGACCATCATTTACATCACAAACATCACCAAACTTATCCCCATGTGGTTAGATACTGTAACAACATATGCTTGGACTGTGCTTCTAGGAGTCAGACACCATCGGTTGTCCCATAAAATCGGTCTGGTGAGAATCACATGAACAAGCAGAGACATTTCCTAATATACATCTGTGTGCAGAAACCTGTGTGTCATTTTATCTCTTCTATTGTTTTAATACTTGTTTTAATAAAAGCTATTTAGATATGATATACAGACAATCTATTCTATGAAATCAGTGTCTGAATTACAGGGTAGCAGCCCCTCTATTGTCTGTATCACTGGGTGATCACGTGTTGTAATATCATGTATATCTTTCCTCCTGTTGTCAGCCATGGATCAGACTATGGAACAGGAGCGTCCATGTACTATCAGTGACAGCAGTAGCGCTGATTCCAATTCTAATATTAAATAAATCTGTGGGAAAGTGTAATATAGGACAATACAGGATCAGTGTTGGATAATCTCATAGAAGCCCTAAGCTCTACCTATAAGTAGTCAGGTGATGGTGAGATGTCTGATGTTTATACTTATTAGAGCCCTGAAAGCCAATAATCTCCTGTTTTATATGGGACTGGTCTTGCTGGTATATAATGCCATATGCCATATACCATGCTGTGCTACTTATGGCAGGACAAACGCCATAGGCAGGCTAGATGATGGTGGCTCCATCTGTATCTCCCCTGGTCCTATCTTCTAATATGTAGAACAATGTACAAAGGGATTTAATACTTATAAAATATATTAGATCAGCAGCCAAAAACAGAATCATATCATTTATAAAGATCAGTATTTATTCAACAACAAGTATTATGGGGATAACTGTCAGTAACATAAATAGTAGTTACTGATATTGTTTGATTATAGTCACTAAGTCATTTTAATTAAGTTCTTGATCATAAACATGGTAAACAATGTGTTATCAATGGGATGTTATTCATAACATGGTGTAAAAACAAAATATGTGCTGTTACCCACAGCAACCAGATATCAGCTTTAATCACCTAGTGCCAGCAAGCAAACAACTGTATAATCATTGATTAATATGGGATACAGGGGACCGATGTCTTAGTTGCACCATTATACAATATAATACATAGTATATGAATCAGAGGGAGGTAAGACAGCAATAGGAATGTATGAGGGACAGAATACGGAGGTATAATAGGGACTGGGAGGAGCTGCTGGGACTCTGTAATGGATATACAGCTCTTTCCTGTACTAGCCCCAGCACCAGTGTGAGCAGAACAGCTGTATATTACAGGGCACAGTAATGGCAGCCACATCGTCATTGTCTGTTATACTGCAGCTCTATTTCCTAACAGAGACAAGGGAAAAGCAGCCCCAGCTTACTGGTCACAGCTCTCCTGTCTTTAGCAAGATGGATTTATATCAACTTATTGCCATATTCATACTGTAACATTAAAGTTACCTTCCTGAAACACATAATGTGGTGATACAACTTACTATTGATTCGCATGCAACATTCAGGCCCTCAGAGTGACTATGTATGTGAGTAATAAGGTTGATCTCTTTAGTAAAACACTTGCTGCACTCAGAGCATGTATATGGCTGATCCCCTGTGTGACTCATTGGATGTATAACAAGTTTTTGTGGTTTCTTTTAGTTGCTTCCACCAAACTCCACCTGAGAATGCCGGGCTGCTCACCCCAACTTACAGCAGGTGTTCCTACACACAGGCTGCGAATGGATGTTTCATAGACATCCATTCACAGGCTGCAGGGGAACACCCATATCATGTCAGCGACCATCGAATTATGTGGAAGGCACACGCACATCTGCTTAGAACAACCTTAGATGTGTGTGAGGATTCAGAAGGAAGTGGGCAGGCAGCTGACAACCGGTGATGTCAGCTGCCCGCCCCTGTACCCGCATCATTGGCCCATTAGCATGATAATGCCCAGTGTTATCTAGGAATCACCCATTAAGTGCTGGGCGTTCCCATATGCCAATGGTCCAGTCCACCACCACCTGCCCCCCCTGCCCTCAAGGTTGTGTGTGTGCACCCATTGAACAGTCCCCTACAGATGACAATGCACATGTACAGACACATAACATCAGAGCCGCCCGGATCTGCTGTAAAATTTCATCTTATGCTGTGAAAATAGCCCAACATCGGACCCCTTGTGAACGAAGGGGTCCGAACGATCAGACATGAATAAGGTCCCTTGTTTCTTAGTGAAACACTTGTTACATTTAGAACATTAATGTGTTTTTATCCAGTGTGAATCCTCTGATGAAGAAGAAGATTTCTCTTTTCTGTAAAACACTTTCTGCATTCAATGCATTGAAATGGTTTCTCTCCTGTGTGACTCTTTTGATGTTCAGAAAGAGTTGACTTCTGAGAAAAACACTTGATACATTCGGAGCATTTATATGGTCTCTCTCCTGTGTGACTCCTCTGATGTATAACAAGTGCTTGGCTGGTGATAAAACACTTGCTACATTCAGCACATTTATATGGTTTCTCTCCGGTGTGAATCATCTGATGTCTGAGAAGCTGTGATTTCCATGTAAAGCATTTGTCACACTCAGAGCACAGATGTGGTCTCTCTCCTGTGTGACTCCTCTGATGTCTGCGAAGATGTGATTTACGTATAAAGCATTTGTCACACTCAGAGCACAGATGTGGTCTCTCTCCTGTGTGACTCCTCTGATGGATGAGAAGCTGTGATTTACATGTAAAGCGTTTGTCACACTCAGAGCACAGATATGGTCTCTCTCCTGTGTGACTTCTCTGATGGATGAGAAGCTCTGATTTACATGTAAAGCGTTTGTCACACTCAGAGCACAGATGTGGTCTCTCTCCTGTGTGACTCCTCTGATGTATTAGAAGATGTGATTTACGTGTAAAGCATTTGTCACACTCAGAGCACAGATGTGTTCTCTCTCCTGTGTGACTCCTCTGATGTCTGTGAAGATCTGATTTACATGTAAAGCATTTGTCACACTCAGAGCACAGATGTGGTCTCTCTCCTGTGTGACTCCTCTGATGGATGAGAAGCTGTGATTTATATGTAAAGCGTTTGTCACACTCAGAGCACAGATATGGTCTCTCTCCTGTCAGACTCATCATGTGTTTGATAAATTACAAATTAGCTGTGTAAGGTTTCTCCCATGCAAAAAATGAGAACGTCTTTAGTGAATCCTCCAGAGGTGTATAGGTAAACACTTTCTATAGTTGGCTTGATCAGAGAATAATGTCCTTTTAACAATGTCTTGTAATGTTCTTAGAAGAATTTCTGTATTTTATCTGTAACACAAAAAAAAAAAAATCAAAATTGAAAATATAAAAATGACTGGTGTAGATCTAGTTATTTTTGTTCTTCTTTCAAATAAAATTGTATCGCATAAAACTTGACAAGTAATAATAGATTATTCAATGCATGTGATCCTGATATATATCCATGGCAATCGGCAAACATCCAAATGGTATATCATAGCAAATACAGTGGGTAAGAAATAGCACAATATAATAGTCAGTAATGTCATTCCATTAATATACCAAATAAATATGATAGTTTGTCATAAATGAGGAATTAATACATGAAAACTCCTCCAAGAAACCTTTGTGGAGATAATAGCAGTATTGCTGTCCCTAAAAATATCATAAGCCAATGCATGAGAAGATAAGGAAAGGGGCAGTGGTGAGAGGAGCTGCATATGAGAAGGCTAGATTGAGTAGTGCGGCCAGTGCTGCTGACTGTCTGAGAAAGGGGAGGGGCCCTATCTATTATGTCAGTCCTGGGTCCCACATATTCTGATGGCAGCCCTGATCCAAATGATTGCCCATCACTCATACAATTTAGATGAAAAATGATAAAGTCCCTTTAATATATTTATAAATATAATGTGAACTTTCATGAATTGGTATATTGATTTATGAATACTTAACTGCAATGTCACGCATAGGATAAGTTAATATTATTCTATTATATAGTAATATTAACTAATTATATACTGGTCAAATAAAATGTAATTACTAATAACAAGGCAATATTCACAAAAGCAATGCTAAAACCGACTGTGTACTTATCAGCATAATCTTATGTATAATATAATTACCTTACTCTGGGGATCCTTCCTCTGTCTCTCTCTTACTCCTCCGTCCTCCCAGCTCTCCAACCAGTAACTGATCCAGCAGCTCCTCCATCAGCTCCCAGTGGCCTGACACAGCCTATTTATAGTCACTCCTCCCCATCTCTCCCCAGTAGTTCCCAGGATGCCCTGCAGGAATTCTTACACTAAGAGGTGACATGTAAATTAGGGTCACATAACATTAGTATAGACATTCACCACAGCAGCTTCCCCTGCCCAGCTCCTTGTCTTGTAAATGAGGAGTAAATATTCCTAAAGTCACTTACTACAATGGGAAATGCTAATTACACCCTGGCAGGGTAACACCTTGTATTGTAATTAGATCACAGCAGACTCCTGTTATGTCACCAATGGGACCTTTTGTTTAGAAGTCACCTATTGTCTGGCCATAGTTTCAGCAGAAAGACTTGTTCTACATATCAGTAATAGAAGGAAAATCACTCTCTTTTTTGTTGCTGCACTTTTTTAAATGTATCTCCTGTATTCACAAATAGAAGATATTAATTGAAAATAGTATTAGTGGCTATCTACATTAGGACATGTGATAAAGCTAGGCAAGTTCTAGAGTTTGTAACCAGTAATGGACAGGAAGGGGAGTTATTCCCACCTATCCAAGGTTACACTAAAACTAAGCTTTCAATATGATATATTAAAACAGCGGTGGCCAACCCGCGGCTCGCGAGCCGCATGCGGCTCGCCGCGCTGTAACTTGCGGCTCCATCCTCCCATCCCGTCTGCAAAGCGGGGTTTTGAATTTGGCGCCAATTCGGCTGCCAAATTCAAAACGCCGCATCGGTGGCCAATAGGAAACGGCCGCGGCGAGCCAATCAGCGCTCGCCGCGCCGTTTCCGCCCTGCCCCCGGCGTCTGACATCAGACGCCAGCGGGAGGGCGAAAAGTCTTCTCCACGCCGGCGGAGCGCTCCTGAAGACGCAGGAATCCGCCGGAGGATGGCGCAGAAGACGGCGGCGGGGAGAAGAGTTCCGGCGCCGCTGAAGAGGCCAGAAGACGCCGGGATCAAGACAGAAGATCTCCGGCGCCTTCTGCAAGAAAAAAGAAGATGGCTCCTGGAGAGGCCAGCGGGGGTGGGAAGCAAAAGAGCTGACGAAGCTCCCCCCAGCGGCCTCTCCCAACACCAGGTAGGGGCCTTTGGCCTCCTACCCTCCATCCACCCTAGACCACCGGGTGTCGGGCACTAGGCCCGTGGGCAAATTCAGGCCCTTCTGGCCTGTGTGCGCATTAGTCGGGCCCTCTTGGCCCGTGGCTCATTTGGTTGTTGGGCCCTCCTGGCCCTCTAGGTGGGCCCTTTAGTTAGGAAGCTGGGCCCTCCAGCATAGGTGTTGCACTGTGGGCAACACCTGTGCTGGAGGGCCCAGCTTCCTAACTGTGGGGGCATATGATGTTTGGCACTGTGGGGGGCATATGTTTGGCACTTTGAGGGGCATGTGATGTTTGGCACTGTGGGGGGCATATGATGTTTGGCACTGTGGGGGGTATATGATGTTTGGCACTGTGGGGGGCATATGATGTTTGGCACTGTGGGCGGCATATGATGTTTGGCACTGTGGGGGGCAAATGATGTTTGGCACTGTGGTGGGCATATGTTTGGCACTTTGAGGGGCATGTGATGTTTGGCACTGTGGGGGGCATATGATGTTTGGCACTGGGGGGCATATGATGTTTGGCACTGTGGGGGGCATATCTGGCACTCGGTGCATAAAGTTTTGTCATGTGGCCACTCTCCTTGTGTCATATGACCACGCCCCTGACCACTCCCCCGACCACGCCCCTTTTTGGCGCGCGCGCCTTTGGCACGCGCATGATGTTGGCTCTTTGGCTTGACGACTGATATTTTTCGGCTCTTTACCTCTGACCGGTTGGCCACCCCTGTATTAAAATATTGCACATATACACACATATATAACTGTGACAGAGATAAACAAAACATCAATGTTAAAGAATAACATTCAGAGGTATAGTAACAAGTTTGTTTTTCCTAGTGAGGTGATGCAAAGCGCACTGTTGTTTAATACAATGTAATTAATTATGTTGATACTATGGGGAAATTTAATAGAATGAGAGATTCAGAAAGTGAGAGATTTGGTAAGAAACGGCAATCATTTATACTGCAAAACCAGTCTGATTTTGCAGTGTAAATGATTGCCGCTTTAAAAAAAACTGGAGACTTCTTACCAAATCTCTCACTTTCTGAATCTCTCATCCAGCGCACCTGCGACCGGGCCCCTGAGCCAGGGGGGCCGATGGCAGCAGGTCCCCCCGGGCCGCTTAGCCAGTCACAGGCTGCCCTCCTGCGCTGGCCGCGGCTTCCAGAACACGGCCGCGGCTACAGGAAAATGGCCGCTGGCCTCCTGCACTGAGGATATGCCAGCGGCCATTTTCCTGTAGCCACGGCCGTGTTCTGGAAGCCATGGCCAGTGCAGGAGGCTGCCTGGCCGCAGCCAGTGACTGGCTAAGCAGCCAGGGAGAGCAGGAGGCTGTCTGACCCCACCGGACCCCACCGGATCCTCCCCCCCCTCGCCCAGCAGCAGCAGCAGCAGCAGATGGAGGGGCAGCATTGCAGCAACAATCGTGAGTTGCTGGTGGGAAATTCTGGCACTGTGGGGGCATATGTTTATTTGGCACTGTGGGGGCATTTCTGGCACTGTGGGGGCATATGTTTATTTGGCACTGTGGGGGCATTTCTGGCACTGTGGGGGCATATGTGTCTCTGGCACTGTGGGGGCATATCTGGCACTGTGGGGGCATATGTGTCTCTGGCACTGTGGGAGCATATCTGGCACTGTGGGGGCATATCTGGCACTGTGGGGGCATATGTGTCTCTGGCACTGTGGGAGCATATCTGGCACTGTGGGGGCATATGTGTATGTGGCACTGTGGGGGAATATCTGGCACTGTGGGGGCATATGTGTATTTGGCACTGTGGGGGCATATCTGGCACTGTGGGGGCATATGTGTCTCTGGCACTGTGGGGGAATATAAACAGACCAAGATTTTAATTTTGTTGTATGTAGGGGGGCCCCAAGCTGACCTTTCGTACCAGGGCCCATGAACCTTTAGCTACGCCCCTGCTCTCATCCTATTACATTTCACCCCTATGTATCACTTAGTCTGCAAGTAAGATCTAAATATACTTAGTAAATAGTCCAGTTATACAGTTGCTGAATTGAAAGTCCCTGTAATTATAATCCTGTCAGCACTGGATACATATAGTTAGTTTCACAGTCTGTACAAAAGGGAAACACATAGATGTTACCAGTGATAATCTAATTAGGTATAAACTGTGTGTCTATAATACATCACATACGGGCCGGTTGCAAAAGACAATGCTAAGTACACTTCAGCAATAATAATAGTCCTATTTCATGTTTGAATGTTGCCTTCAGCCCGAGAGTAGTCACGTGACTTGATATGAGAGCACACAATTAGTGGTGTAATTACACAATTATCCCAGTGAATGTGCTTTTAGATGGAAACATCACATTTCTAGTGCAAGACAAGTAACTATGACACTATAGGGATATAATCTTACACTGTCTTGTCTGCTGTAGGTATATATTTTTCTCAATATTATTAATTAATGACTAGTCTAATTTAAGATGAATAATAAAACAATTTCACGTCATTTGTATGGACAATTTGTATGTTACATATCCATAAATGCAGGTAGCCAGGGAATATATTGTCAGGTAATGCAAGAGACACCTTGTATAGAAATACCCCAGCACAGAATGTTGTCCGTCAGTGGTTGTGATGAGAGTATTCAGGGAAAAGAGGTGGGATAGGTAGGAGATACATAGAACAGCCTTTTACCTTTTCCTAGTGTGCTGCTGCCTATCACATACAATTGTATTGTCTTGGTGGATGGTGAGCGACACTTAGTCAGTGGTGGGGCTGTTAAGGTGAAATAAGGTGAGAGGCATGTATCAATATCTGTATGCACGTGCTAAAGCATAATGCCTGTAGAAAGGAGAGACGGGGATTCAGAGAGGTACTTTTTGATCGGCCTGATAATCTGTGTCGGATTCTGCCTGAGTTAGCTGCTGTGGCGTCCGCCGTGCATGGCGGTTAATGCGCCAGATGATCGTATCGCACAGGGGGTTGCGATGCTGAAGTCCAATAAAACGCAGAATTATAAATGCATATTCCAGTACAATTTTTTTTTCAAAATTTTGTGCTATGAATTGCAAGAATTTATTTTGTTAAAATAAATTATTATTCTGAATTAGTTTATATAACATTGTGTTGTATTAAGAAAATGTGGGGTATTTTTTGCATATTGTATAGCTGTAAGCATGGTCAGAATACCAATAGTAACCAAGACATAGTCGCTTTTCTATTTTATGTACTAAAGATATCTTAAAAGTTTGATATAACCTGTGATTTATTATTTCATAGAAATAACGCTGTATTTAATAAAATCAATTACATGTGAAGGATTAGTGTACAAAGAAGCCACTACCACATGTACAGTTCTTCCTGGTGGAGTTATTAAATCCTTATGTATTTTTGAAACATAATACATAATTTGTATTACCAGGATTTTAATGTAGAAATGCTCAATGAAACAAATACAAACAATTCTTTATTATCTTTACTAACTTTAAATCAGACCTATCTTGATTGATGCATCCTTGTCCACAACATTATCAGCCAGGTAGCAACCAACAGCTAATGCTTTTAAATCAGGTTTGCGTATGCTTTACATTAATAATACAATATTTAAAAATTAACTGTCATATGGTTTGGGATACGGTCAGTAGGTCTACAAGCATTGGGCCAACTAGCATTAGGTTGACAACATTATGTCGACATGCATTAAGGTCGGCATGCATGAAGGTCAACATGCAGGAAGGTAGACATGATGGAAGGTCGACGTGGGTTAGGTCGACAGGATCATTAGGTCAACACAAGCATTAGGTCGATATGGGAAGGTCCACAGTCAAAACGTCGACATGGGGATTTACTCTGTTCTTTGAGTTGACTTGTGCCGACAGGTGGTATTTCATGCCCTACCATCCACTAGGGCAGGGCTGGGCAACACCGGCCCTCCAGATGTTAATGAACTACACATCCCAGGATGCTTTGCATTAGTTTTGCTATGTGGCCATGCTGAAACTGATGCAAGGCATGCTGGGATGTGTAGTTCATCAACATCTGGAGGGCCGTTGTTGCCCAGCCCTGCACTAGGGTGTGGTGGGAGAATGGGGACGTGGTTCTACATTTCAGTGTCCATGTCGACTGTGTCGAAATTCGGGACAATTTAAAAAAAAAAAACATGTCGACCTTTCGACCGGAGACCTTCTGCATGTCGACCTAATGCTTGTGCCGACCTAATGACCCTGTCGATCTAATCAATGTCAACCTTCAGTCATGATGACCTTAATGCATGTTGACCTAATGTCTGTCGACCAATTTGCTGTCTACCCAATGATCCCATTTCTAGGGATTTATAGGGTGGTTATAAGATGGCAATTCATATTTATTATTATAAACATTATTTCTCTCTGTGATATAAAATTATATTATTATTTTAGAAAATGCTTTTGTATGGTTCAAATATTAAATATAGTTGTTGAACTCTATATAACAATCACATTAAATAAAATTAATTGATATCTAGAGAGTTATTTAGATGAAACTTTAAATATTCTTAATGGGTTCTCAATAGTGTTGGTCTGTTTGATTGATTTGGCACAATTATTTCTATTACATTTTTTAGCCTTTAAAATTAAAAAAAAAAGGTGACTGTAGTCTGCTGTAAGAAAATGTATTATTTTATATATAAAACAGATTTTTTGCAGTTTGTGATATCTAAAAAAAAAATATCTTGTGTATGTTTTTTTGTAACTTTTTGTGACCAGAACTAGCTTTAATATTGTTTATTGTGTCTGTGATGGTGACGCTTGTGATGAATATAGTGTGTAATGCACTTTTTTTTTCCATTTTAGAGTCATTATATAAAAGTGCTTCTAATGTTGGTAATGCTATCTATCCTCTGGGCGAAATGTAATAGGGTGCGATTTTTTAGACTAAAAGAAAAAAGTAAAAAAAAAACGGCGTGGGGTCCCCCCTCCTAAGCATAACCAGCCCCGGGCTCATTGAGCCGGTCCTGGTACCAAAAATACGGGGGACAAAAAATCTGGGGGTCCCCCGTATTTTGAAACCAGCACCGGGCTCCAACAGCCCGCGGTGTCATGCCACAGCCGGGGGACACTTTTTATACAAGGTCCCCCGGCCAAAACATGAGCACCGTGGCTGGTCAGCCTTGGACGGGGTACCTGGAGGAGTGGGGACCCCCCAATAAAGGGGTCCCCCCCCCAGGCATCACCCGTCCAGGGCTGAAGCCCGGGGCTGTCACCGGCGTCCGTGGCCAGTGGACGCCGGCCTGATAGGGTTAAATCGATCATACGTTACATTGCTTTATACCGGAGAACTACAAGTGCCAGCAGACCTCCCCCGCATGCTGGGACTTGGAGAACCACAAGTCCCAGCATGCGGGGCATTAATGGGCCCGCTGGGACTTGTAGTCCACCTGTAAAAAGAATGTTTATAAAAAACACACACACAGAGAAGTAAAAGTTTATTACACACATACCTCACTTTTACACCAGCGTTACTTACCATTCCTGGATCCAGCGCTGGTCTGGCTGCTTCACAGCCGGCTCCCCCCGCACTGACAGGCAGCGGGGAGAACCGGCTTTCTCCGTTGCCTCTAACAGCTTCTGTAGCGCTGTCCCAGCAGACCTCCCCCGCATGCTGGGACTTGGAGAACTACAAGTCCCAGCATGCGGGGCATGCTGGGACTTGCTGACAGGCAGCGGGGAGAACCGGCTTTCTCCGTTGCCTCTAACAGCTTCTGTAGCGCTGTCCCAGCGCTACAGAGGCTGAGAGCGTGATTGGCCGATACGTCTCCATGGAGACGCATAGCTCAGTCCTGATTGGCTGAGCTATGCGTCTCCATGGAGACGCATAGCTCAGCCAATCGCGCTCTCAGCCTCTGTAGCGCTGGGACAGCGCTACAGAAGCTGTTAGAGGCAACGGAGAAAGCCGGTTCTCCCCGCTGCCTGTCAGCAAGTCCCAGCATGCCCCGCATGCTGGGACTTGTAGTTCTCCAAGTCCCAGCATGCGGGGGAGGTCTGCTGGCACTTGTAGTTCTCCGGTATAAAGCAATGTAACGTATGATCGATTTAACCCTATCAGGCCGGCGTCCACTGGCCACGGACGCCGGTGACAGCCCCGGGCTTCAGCCCTGGACGGGTGAAGCCTGGAGGGGGGGACCCCTTTATTGGGGGGGTCCCCACTCCTCCAGGTACCCCGTCCAAGGCTGACCAGCCACGGTGCTCATGTTTTGGCCGGGGGACCTTGTATAAAAAGTGTCCCCCGGCTGTGGCATGACACCGCGGGCTGTTGGAGCCCGGTGCTGGTTTCAAAATACGGGGGACCCCCAGATTTTTTGTCCCCCCGTATTTTTGGAACCAGGTCCGGCTCAATGAGCCCGGGGCTGGTTATGCTTAGGAGGGGGGACCCCACGCCGTTTTTTTTTATAAAAACACTTTTACACATTTTTATTAACAGGACCATGCACAGATCTCAATGATCTGTGCATGGTTCTGTCAAATTCGCCTGTCAGAACCTGGTCTATTTTTTTTGTGATTTTTGGTAACATTTACCAAAAATCGCACCCTATTACATTTGCGAGTTGTATACTTTATAATGGGAAAACATCTGGATGCGATTTGAAATGTGACTAAAAATCGCCACTTCCAAAAGTGCGATTTCGCGGTAAAAAGTGTGATTTTTTACCGTGATTTTCAACCTATTAAATGTGCGATTTTCGGAAAATGTGCGATTTCGGCCGTTTTTGACCAAAAATCGCACATGTCTAAAAATCGCACCCTATTACATTTCGCCCTCTGTCTCATGGACTGATTACATATATGTGACCTGATGTCGATTATCTTCCCCAATTCTTAACCTTAGTAAGTTTATAATCCATTTTTATCTGTTTCATGTTATTTAAAATTGTGACTATTTGATGCTCAAAGTGGGGTAGATTTATCTATATATCCTGTATATGGAATGAGAGGTAGAACAAGGTTTTGATCTTCCAATGTATCTCCTTATGGTCTCTCTTCCACTTTTCAACAATAAATCTAAAACACAACTTGTGCAATGTTAAAGACATAAGGACCTTATCTAACCCTTTACCTAATAGACAAATGATCTGCATCTATCACCCATAAAACTTCCTACTGGCCCCAGATCTCTGATTTACTATATAACCAACTCCTAGTACACACTAGTTTTCCCAAAATTAAGGTCATCCATTTCTGCTTGGACCAGACCAGGTCTAGTATGGATGCAGTTTCCATTTAGGAAATCATTGGGACTCCTATATTGGCATTGGAACTGTTATCAAGCATATTACAAAACTGATGACGATCGACCATCATTTACATCACAAACATCACCAAACTTATCCCCATGTGGTTAGATATTGTAACAACTTATGCTTCATCTGTATTTATTATTCTAGGTCTAAGACACCATCGGTTGTCCCATAAAATCGGTCTGTTGAGAATCACATGGACAAGCGGAGACATTTCCTAATATACATCTGTGTGCAGGAACCTGTGTGTCATTTTATCTTTATTGTTTTAATACTTGTTTTAATAAAAACTATTTAGATATGATATACAGGCAATCTATTCTATGATATCAGTGTCTGAATTACAGGGTAGCAGTCCCTCTATTGTCTGTATCACTGGGTGATCACATGTTGTAATATCATGTATATCTTTCCTCCTGTTGTCAGCCATGGATCAGACTATGGAACAGGAGCATCCATGTACTATCAGTGACAGCAGTAGCGCTGATTCCAACTCTACTATTGAAAAAAATCTGTGGATATAGTGTAATATAGGACAATACAGGATCAGTGTTGGATAATCTCATAGAAGCCCTAAGCTCTACCTATAAGTAGTCAGGTGATGGTGAGATGTCTGATGTTTATACTCATTGGAGCCCTGAAAGCCAAGAATCTCCTGTTTTATATGGTACTGGTCTTGCTGGTATATAATGCCATATGCCATACACCATGCTGTGCTACTTATGGTGGGACAAACACCATAGACAGGCTAGATGATGGTGGCACCATCTGTATCTCGGATGCTGGGGTGCTCCCTAAGGGGCACGGACAGGCGCTACCACGGGTGCTGAGCCAAGAGCAGCCACTTAATATAGGAGTAGTCAGCCCCAAAATGTCAAAATACAAAAGAAAGGAAGTGGCGCTGATATTGATGAAATAATCAGAAAGTAAATTTAATGTTATTTAAAACAACATAGCATGTAGCAATTGTATACAAAATTAACCTAAAACATGTGCAATGAAAAAATACATGTAACAATAAAAGATATAAAACGATCTAACTGGACCAGAAGCTGGATGCGTGTCGACCCAATGAGTACAGTTCGGAAAGAAATTTCAATAATTTGAGGTTCAAATAACCCTGTGGGCTGATAGTTACCACTGGTGGCCGTTGTCATCAATTTCCTACCTTTGAAAAAGCTGCACCTCTACAAGCAGCGAAACGCGTCAGTTTTACCTGGACCAGGACAAGCTGATCCCTATTTGTGACCCTTCATTCAGGACTTTCTATACCCTGGGCCGCTCATCTCCACCCCAAGAGCCCTTTCACTTTTGCACATTGCACCACTTCTGGCACAACGCTAATCAGAACTTCCAGCAGGAATCAAGGTTGGCTTCACACGATTGAGATCATGACCAGCCGGTCTTAAGCCACCAACCCTGAGGACACCTGCCTATGGTCATTCCATTCCTTTTGGAGCCTCTAGCGACGTTGGAGATATCTACAGCCACCCATCGGCTACCCACCCCACCACACCTAAGGGGTTTTGGACCCTCAGAGGTCCCACAGTCGCACCTATTTGAGGACCATTACAAAATTTGTGAAATTGATGACAACGGCCACCAGTGGTAACTATCAGCCCACAGGGTTATTTGAACCTCAAATTAATTGAAATTTCTTTCCGAACTGTACTCATTGGGTCGACACGCATCCAGCTTCTGGTCCAGTTAGATCGTTTTATATCTTTTATTGTTACATGTATTTTTTCATTGCACATGTTTTAGGTTAATTTTGTATACAATTGCTACATGCTATGTTGTTTTAAATAACATTAAATTTATTTTCTGACCATCTGTATCTCCCCTGGTCCCATCATCTAATATGTAGAACAATGTACAAAGGGATTTAATACTTATAAAATATATTAGTTCAGAAGAAAAACAGAATCATATCATTTATAAGGATAAGTATTTATTCAACAACAAGTATTATGGGGGGGGGGGGGTTTCAACACAATTGCGCTGTTGGGTATGTATAATAAAAAAGAACTCCAAGTCTAGTCTGGTACGGCCAGAAAGAAATGACACTGGACACGCTTGTAAATTGTATTATTTTATAAATGTAAAAAAGAGATAAACACATATACATACATAATAAAACTAGAACATGAATATAAAAACATATAGGGTTAAATCCCGAATAATAAGGAGTGTCTCCAAGGTTTAATGTGAAAAATCCCAGTAATGGGAGTAACTCGGTTTAGATGTTAAATTGATTGTTAATAATCAGATAGATCGGTGTATCCTGCAGTAAAAGGTTGGTAATGCCAGTTTAGCATGTAAGCAGACATGCACTAGGTGAAAGGCAGTTCAAGTGATTATAGTAGGGTAATTAGAATTTTCTCACCCATATATTGAAGGTAGCGGGGAGCTCAATAGATTTTGGTTTAGCTCAACCCTGAAGTAGAGATACCTCCCAATTGCGGGGACCGACAGCCGGGTGAATCTGTGAGGACAGAAGCGGTAATTGTCTGCGCTCAATAGCGCTACAGCAGGCGTCCCCAATATGGTGATCCGGGGGACCGGCCGTGTGTTTGATGGACACTTGTCCTGAAAAAGTTCCCGTCCACAGAGGGTACGAAACGCGTTGACGCAATACTCACACCCCCAGACGTGTCTCCAAGGTCCCGCCTCCAGCCCAACAGCAACTGCTAGCTGTTAGCCGCAAACCTGACACCGGCTTTCCACGCGGCCACCGGTTAACTTCTGTCTCTGCCGCTGCAACACCAGCTCCTACAGCGCCAGCAGGACACGTTGTCACTCCGCCGAGTGTGAATTGCATCAAACACACGGCCGGTCTTCCAGATCACCATATTGGGGACGCCTGCTGTAGCGCTATTGAGCGCCGACAATTACCGCTTCTATCCTCACAGATTCACCCGGCTGTCGGTCCCCGCAATTGGGAGGTATCTCTACTTCAGGGTTGAGCTAAACCAAAATCTATTGAGCTCCCCGCTACCTTCAATATATGGGTGAGAAAATTCTAATTACCCTCCTATAACCACTTGAACTGCCTTTCACCTAGTGCATGTCTGCTTACATGCTAAACTGGCATTACCAACCTTTTACTGCAGGATACCCCGATCTATCTGATTATTAACAATCAATTTAACATCTAAACCGAGTTACTCCCATTACTGGGATTTTTCTCATTAAACCTTGGAGACACTCCTTATTATTCGGGATTTAACCCTATATGTTTTTATATTCATGTTCTAGTTTTATTATGTATGTATATGTGTTTATCTCTTTTTTACATTTATAAAATAATACAATTTACAAGCGTGTCCAGTGTCATTTCTTTCTGGCCGTACCAGACTAGACTTGGAGTTCTTTTTTATTATACATACCCAGCAGCGCAATTGTGTTGAAAACCCCCTCCACATCTTGTTAACCTTTCATGAGCTGGGCTAGCTCATCCAGCATGTGCAGCAGCTGGGTAATTATCTAATTGGTGTAGAACATTCAACACCTATATATTCATTTTTCTTTATTGGAGCGCCAGGAATGTGAATTGGTTGATACCATCTGGTATTAATCTCAATTTACAACCTCTGTTTTTTTGCTAACAAGTATTATGGGGATAACTGTCAGTAACATAAATAGTAGTTACAGATATTGTTTGATTATAATCACTAAGTAATTTTAATTATGTTCTTGATCATAAACATGGTAAACAATGTGTTATCAATGGGATTTTATTTATAACATGGTGTAAAAACAAAATATGTGCTGTTACCCACAGCAACCAGATATCAGCTTTAATCACCTAGTGCCAGCAAGCAAACAACTGTATAATCATTGATTAATATGGGATACAGGGGACTGATGTCTTAGTTGCATCATTATACAATATAATACATAGTATATGAATCAGAGGGAGGTAAGACAGCAATAGGAATGTATGAGGGACAGAATAAGGAGGTATAATAGGGACTGGGAGGAGCTGCTGGGACTCTGTAATGGATATACAGCTCTTTCCTGTACTAGCACCAGCACCAGTGTGAGCAGAACAGCTGTATATTACAGTGCACAGTAATGGCAGCCACATCGTCATTGTCTGTTATACCACAGCTCTATTTCCCAACAGAGAGATTGTCCCAAGGGAAAAGCAGCCCCCAGCTTACTGGTCACAGCTCTCCTGTCTTTAGCAAGATGGATTTATATCAACTTATTGCCATATTCATACTGTAACATTAAAGTTACCTTCCTGAAACACATAATGTGGTGATACAGCTTACTATTGATTCGCATGCAACAGTCAGGCCCTCATAGTGACTATGTATGTGAGTAATAAGGTTGATCTCTTTAGTAAAACACTTGCTGCACTCAGAGCATGTATATGGCTGATCCCCTGTGTGACTCATTGGATGTATAACAAGTTTTTGTGGTTTCTTTTAGTTGCTTCCACCAAACTCCACCTGAGAATGCCGGGCTGCTCACCCCAACTTACAGCAGGTGTTCCTACACACAGGCTGTGAATGGATGTTTCATAGACATCCATTCGCAGGCTGCAGGGGAACACCCATATCATTTGGTGGTCAGCGACAATCGAATGATGTGGAAGGCACACGCACATCTGCTTAGAACAACCTTAGATGTGTGTGAGAATTCAGAAGGAAGTGGGCGGGCAGCTGACAACCGGTGATATCATCTGCCCGCCCCTGTACCCGCATCATCGGCCCATTAGCATGATAATGCCCAGTGTTATCTAGGGATCACCCATTAAGTGCTCGGTGTTCCCATATGCCAATGGTCCGGTCCACCACCACCTGCCCCTCCTGCCCTCAAGGTTGTGTGTGTGTGCACCCATTGAACAGTCCCCTACAGATGACAATGCACATGTACAGACAAATAACATCAGAGCCGCCCGGATCTGCTGTAAAATTTCATCTTATGCTGTGACAATAGCCCAACATTGGACCCCTTGCGAACGAAGGGGTCCGAACGAACAGACATGAATAAGGTCCCTTGTTTCTTAGTGAAAAACTTGTTACATTTAGAACATTAATGTGTTTTTATCCAGTGTGAATCCTCTGATGAAGAAGAAGATTTCTCTTTTCTGTAAAACACTTTCTGCATTCAAAGCATTGGAATGGTTTCTCTGCAGTGTGACTCCTTTGATGTTCAGAAAGGTGTGATTTCTGGGAAAAACATTTGCTACATTCGGAGCATTTATATGGTCTCTCTCCTGTGTGACTCCTCTGATGCCGAACAAGTTCTTGCCTGGTGATAAAACACTTGCTACATTCAGCACATTTATATGGTTTCTCTCCTGTGTGCCTTCTCTGATGGATGAGAAGCTGTGATTTACGTATATAGCCTTTGCCACACTCAGAGCACAGATGTGGTCTCTCTCCTGTGTGACTCCTCTGATGGATGAGAAGCTCTGATTTACATGTAAAGCATTTGTCACACTCAGAGCACATATGTGGTCTCTCTCCTGTGTGACTCCTCTGATGTCTGAGAAGATGTGATTTACGTGTAAAGCATTTGTCACACTCAGAGCACAGATGTGTTCTCTCTTCTGTGTGACTCCTCTGATGGCTAAGAAGAGATGATTTACATGTAAAGCCTTTGTTACACTCAGAGCACATATGTGGTCTCTCTCCTGTTTGACTCCTCTGATGTATGAGAAGATGTGATTTACATGTAAAGCATTTGTCACACTCAGAGCACAGATGTGGTCTCTCTCCTGTGTGACTCCTCTGATGTCTGAGAAGATCTGATTTACATGTAAAGCATTTGTCACACTCAGAGCACAGATATGGTCTCTCTCCTGTGTGCCTCCTCTGATGGATGAGAAGCTGTGATTTACATGTAAAGCATTTGTCACACTCAGAGCACAGATATGGTCTCTCTCCTGTGTGACTCCTCTGATGGATGAGAAGCTGTGATTTACGTGTAAAGCATTTGTCACACTCAGAGCACAGATGTGGTCTCTCTCCTGTGTGACTCCTCTGATGTGTGAGAAGCTGTGATTTATATGTAAAGCGTTTGTCACACTCAGAGCACAGATATGGTCTCTCTCCTGTGTGCCTCCTCTGATGTGTGAGAAGCTGTGATTTATATGTAAAGCGTTTGTCACACTCAGAGCACAGATGTGGTCTCTCTCCTGTGTGACTCCTCTGATGGATGAGAAGCTGTGATTTACGTGTAAAGCATTTGTCACACTCAGAGCACAGATGTGGTCTCTCTCCTGTGTGACTTCTCTGATGTGTGAGAAGCTGTGATTTACGTGTAAAGCATTTGTCACACTCAGAGCACAGATTTGGTCTCTCTCCTGTGTGACTCCTCTGATGTATGAGAAGCTGTGAGTTACATGTAAAGCGTTTGTCACACTCAGAGCACAGATGTGGTCTCTCTCCTGTCAGACTCATCCTGTATTAGATAAGATACAAATTAGCTGTGGAAGGTTTCTCCTATGCAGAAAATGAGAATGTCTTTAGTGAATCCTCCAGAGCTGTATAGAAGAACACTATCTATAGTTGGCTTGATCAGAGAATAATGTCCTTTTAACAATGATGTCTTGTAATGTTCTTAGCAGAATTTCTGTATTATACCTGTAACACATAAAAACAAAAAAAAATTGAATTTCCAATATAATTGTATTGCATAAAGCACGACATGTAATAATAGATAATTCAATGCATGTGGCCCTGATATGTATCCATAGTCAGTAATGTCATTCCATTAATATACCAAATAAATATGATGCCGTTTGTCATAAATGAGGAATTAATACATGAAAAATCCTCCAAGAAACCTTTGTGGAGATAATAGCAGTATTGCTGCCCATAAATATATCATAAGCCAATGCATGAGAAGATAAGAAAGGGGCAGGGGGTGAGAGGAGCCGCACATGAGAAGGCTGAAATTACCCCCTGTCATATGTTGTAGGGAATATTTCCCAAGACTCTCTGTTGTTCATACCACATGGAATAGTTTAGAGTATCTGCTATTCTACACTGGAATTCCCTTGGTAGAGTGGAAACATAACCTTCCTACATATCAAATACACCTGGTGCTAAGTGTTCTTCATTTAGAGAAGTTTCTATCCAGTCCCAGACAGATATTGGGCCCAGGATTATAGTCTATAAAGTGTAATTTGTCATAAACATAGTTCACATTTCCCATGAAGCAATGTACAGATTGAGTAGTGCGGCCAGTGCTGCTGACTGTCTGAGAAAGGGGAGGGGCCCTGTCTATTATGTCAGTCCCGGGTCCCACATATTATGATGGCAGCCCTGATCCTAATGATTGAACATCAGCTGGGAATGGAATATAAATGACTATGTGATCTAATGAGAAATTCCTAAACAAAAACAAAAATTGACATAGTAATGGGCAAATATGGAAGCAATGGAGGAACTATATCCTATACAAGGACTGGCTATTTGGGCCACTACCTGTATATTTTTTCTGTGCTAACATTACCTATTTTTCCTGTGTCGGTTTGTGGTGAAAAATAAACTGAGTGAAAATCTGGGTGATAGAAGCAGGGGCAAACGCAGGATTTTCAGAAGGGGGTTTCCAGAGGGGCGGAGCAAAGCATGGAGATGGACAATTAGGTGACCCAGTATATGGCTGGTCAGTTAAAGTATTATAGATAGACCAAATGTATGTAAATAATAGTAATAATAATTTATATATATATATATATATATATATATATATATATATACACACATACATACATACATATACATACATATATATATATATATATATATATATATATATATATATATATATATATACATACATACAGGGGTGTCAATAGCATTGTAGGCCCCTGGGCATAGCGATGTATTTGGGCCCCTACCAATCCTCCAGTGGTAGGGTTGGGGGAAGCTTTGATGTCCCGTGGGTGGTAGGGGGTATTATATCAACCGCTCAGCATGTAGGGCCTGGATCAGTAATTATCACTAATTACCCCTTTACTGCACAGATGGTGGGAGATGGGGTGGGAGAAGGGAGCATTGGGCTGAATGAAGGGGTCCTGATACATAAATTCCAGAGTGGTAGAGGATGTTTAATATGCAGAGGAGGGTGTATAGTGGAGTGGGCTTATTATTCATAATTTTCTGGTGGGAGGACAGCTTGCTTGACTGCAGATATCTCCAGTTCCTGGAAATAGATTTCTTAGATTTTAATGGAATTAAAAACTATAGAATCCCATCTACCAAATGGTTCTCAGGACTAGGGGATCAGAATTCAGGAGGCAGAGCAATCTGTCAACGAGTATATAAAACTACATACCAGGTGTGTGGAGCTAGAGCAGTAACCTGCTGCTGGAAGACTGATATCTCTGATTCTGGGAATAGTAGAGACAAGCTACTAGTATCTTTCGAAGGGGGAGAGTCCCAGCTTTTGGAGTATAATCTCAGAAAAACTCTAAGTCAGACAGAACCTGAAATATCTGACTGGGAAGAGCAATTAACAGTCTTGGATGGGGACCACTGCTTTGAAGTCAGATGTCTCTGGTTCCCAAGGGCCGATTTTTAAAATTCTTGTACCCATGGAAAAAGGGTATCCTCAGCTTTCAGGCTAGGGCCCTTAGACTCCTAGGGGGTTTTCAGGGTACTCAGAAACCCCCCTACGTGTGCTACTGAGAAGTACCCGTATCCTCACACTTTAATCATAGTGGGCCAGATGTATTAAGCCTTAACAAGCGATAAATCCAAGGGTAATAAGGAGAGATAAACGTCCAGCCAATCACCTGCCTTCTGCCATGTTACAGCCTGTGTTTGAAAAAAGTCAGTAAGGAGCTGATTGGCTGGATGTTTATCTCTCCTTATCACCCTTGCATTTATATCTTGCTAAGGCTTAATACATCTGCCCAAATATGTGTTACTAGTATGTTATTGCAATAATCTTAATGAAACATTATTACTTGATAATATTTGTACAAACAAAAATCTGATAATTTTATATATTTATATTCCAAAATGCAAGTTATTTGATCTTATTTTATCTAATTATATTAATGTAGAATGTATAATTATAGTGTACACTTTGAAGACACTGCCCTGGCGTAGAATTAATGTAGAATGTATAATTACAGTGTACACTTTGAAGACACTGCCCTGGCGTAGAACATATGTTCACACAAAGTCCACGCGACGAAACGCATTGGGGCGTGGCCTGGCGTTGATCGTTCCTGAAGGAGTGTAACCTTTCCAAACAGCTGTGCCTCGTGAGGCTACATGACACTGGGTGTGCTGTAACTTTACTATGAGGTCTGTTTACTGATCCATATTCACTCTTCTTTACGAAAAGACTGAAGAATATCAATTAACTGTTTAATTTCTGGCATAAATATGGTATTAGTATGGCCAGTATGTTTCCACTTATATAGATGTCCAAGATCGGGACCTCAATGAAGTATTTTTCAGAAATTTTTCTCCAATGGATAGATCATTTTATGGTCCTTAGAGATTAAATTCAATTTTTCAAAGGAAAAAATAAAGATTCCTGGTATCACCAGCAGTAGTGTTCTCCTCTGTGTCCAATGTGAAAGACACAGAGGAGAACACTACTGCTGGTGATACCAGGAATCTTTTATTTGTTCCTTTGAAAAATTGAATTTAATCTCTAAGGACCATAAAATGATCTATCCATTGGAGAAAAAATTCTGAAAATACTTAATTGAGGTCACGATCTTGAACATATATATAAGTGGAAACATACTGGCCATACTAATACCATATTTATGCCAGAAATCAAACAATTTATATTCTTCAGTCTTTTCTTAAAGAAGAGTGAATATGGATCAGTAAACAGACCTCATAGTAAAGTTAGAGCACACCCAGTGGAGAGCTCATTCCTTCCTGAGCCACTAACAATAATACCAATACTGACAATTATCCATTGTTGAAATAAGGAGAAACCCCTATACAGATCAATAAAGATATTTTTAAAGCACCCCTGATGAAGTATCGTAGTGATTCCTGCCCCTACATTATTGGCACATACAATTTTGATGAAAAATGATAAAGTCTCTTTTTTATACATATAATGTGAACTTTCATGAATTTGTATATTGATTTATGAATACTACACTGTCACACGTAGGATAACACCATATTATTCTATTATATAGTAATATTAACTAATTATATATTGGTCAAATAAAATGTAATCACTAATAACAAGACAATATTCACAAAAGAATAGTAAAATTGATTGTGTAATTATCAGCATAATCCTATGTATAATATAATTACCTTACTCTGGGGATCCTTCCTCTGTCTCTCTCTTACTCCTCCGTCCTCCCAGCTCTCCAACCAGTAACTAATCCAGCAGCTCCTCCATCAGCTCCCAGTGGCCTGATACAGAGTATTTATAGTCACTCCTCCCCATCTCTCCCCAGTAGTTCCCAGGATGCTCATGGTGACATGTAAATTAGGGGCCCATAACATTAGTATACAGTCATTCACCACAGCATCTCCTCCTGCCTAGTCCTTGTCTTTTAAATGAGGTATAAATATTCCTTAAGTGACTTACTACAATGATAAATGCTAATTACACCCTGGCAGGGTAACACCTTGTATAGTAATTAGATCACATCAGGCTCTGGCATCCTGTTATGTCACCAAAGGGGCCTTTTGTTTAGGATTCACCTATTGTCTGGCCATAGTTTTAGCAGAAAGACTTGTTGTACATATAATTAATAGAAGGAAAATCACTCTCTTTTTGTTGGGACACTCTTTTAAATGTATCTCCTCTATTCAGTACTCTATTCAATAGTATTCTATTGAGTACTTAAGCAGTCATTGCATACGGCTGTGGCCGGATAGGCTGTGGGCCTAGATTGAAGTGGGCCGTTATTAAAGTGGGAAAACTGATTCATAACTACAGCGTTATACCAGATTCATCTGACTCATCATCTCTTGTCTCCAACAGGTAACACACTGAACATCTCCTCTGTACTGCAGAGCATTACATCTATTGTGTGGGATTGATTTGTACTTCTAGGTAACACACTGAACATCTCCTCTGTACTGCAGAGCATTACATCTATTGTGTGGGATTGATTTGTACTTCTAGGTAACACACTGAACATCTCCTCTGTACTGCAGAGCATTACATCTATTGTGTGGGATTGATTTGTACTTCTAGGTAACACACTGAACATCTCCTCTGTGTACTTTACAACAGTACCTAGCCTGTGTTTAGGGAGGAATTTGTTTTTATTCTAGATGATATATAGTATCCTGGAATGCTAGTTTTGTTTTTCTAAGCCACTTTTATTGCTATGTGTTGTAGGGGGTGGGGACTGAGTGAGTGGATTCCAATTATTGGGAATTGGGAACTCATGCATTGTTAGAGTACTTAAGCAGTCATTGCATACGGCTGTGGCCGGATAGGCTGTGGGCCTAGATTGAAGTGGGCCGTTATTAAAGTGGGAAAACTGATTCATAACTACAGCGTTATACCAGCGTTAAACCAAAGTGAAACTGAGGGACAAAACAACAACGGAGAAAACCAAAGTCTGCTTTGAGTGTGTTAAATTCATTCACACAACATACTACTCCTGGCTGCTTAATCTGGCAATTCAACCATAACATCAGCATTTTACATCTGCAAACAACTTTTACTATCACTGTTAAAGCTTGTACTTGCACTGTCAGTTTTGAAAATGACCAGCTGTACCTCTAATGACCTCACCTCTCCTGCTCTTCCATTGATAGTAGGTGTCCTCTTTCTCTATATATCCTCTCTGGGTGAGCTTATGTGCTCACTCGACTTCCGCTATCACATCTATGCTGATAACACTGAAATCTACCTCTCCTCTCCTGATCTCTCTCCCTCTATCCTCACTCATATCTCCAACTGTCTCTCTGCTGTCTACTCTTGGATGACTCAGCGCTTCTTTAGACTTAAAATATCAAAAACTAAGCTGTCATCTTCCCACCCTCCTGCATAAAACCTGACCATCTCTCATCCTAACCTACTGTTTATGCCCACATCTTCCCCTTCTGTGTCACCCCTGTCTGTCTAACCCTCCCCTTTTAGAATGTAAGCTCTCACGAGCAGGGCCCTCTCTCCTCATGTGCCTTTCTTAGAATATATAAACCACTGCCACCCTGATGATTGCTTCAGTGTCCTGTCCCCTGATGCAACTATCCATATTAACCATGTACTTGTCCTAAACTGTCTTGTAATGTAATTTGTTATGTGTTTTTGATTATAACTATGCTCTGTAAAGCGCTGCGGAATCTGTGTGCGCTATATAAGAAACTGTTAATAAATAATAAATAAATAAATATTCACATAATAAAAGATATTAATTGAAAATAGTATTAGTGGCTATCTACATTAGGACATGTGATAATGCTAGGCAAGTTCTAGAGTTTGTAACCAGTAATGGATAGGAAGGGGAGTTATTCCCACCTATTGAAGGTTATACTAAAACTAAACTTTTAAAAATCATATAATAAAATAGTGCACATATACACACATATATGACTGTCACAGAGAGAAACAAAACATCAATGGTCAAATAATAACATTCAGAGGGATAGTAACAAGTTTGTATATCCCAGGGAGGTGATGTAAAGCGCACTGTTGTTTAGTACAATCTAATTAATTATACTGATACTATGGGGGACATTTTGTAGGATGAGAGATCGGGAAAGTGAGAGATTTGGTAAGAAAACTCCAGTTATTTTAAAGCGGCAATCATTTACTCTGCAAAACCAGTTTGATTTTGCAGTGTAAATGATTGCCACTTTAAAAAAAAACTATTGATTTCTTAACATATCTCTCACTTTCTAAATCTCTCATCCTATTACATTTCACCCCTATGTATCACTTAGGGCAGTATTCAATGAGGCTGATTCGCCATATTCTATGGCGATTTTGTGCTATTTTCGTGCTGTAAGGCGATTTTTTGACTAAAACGGTGAATCACCCTAATCAATGACCAGATGGCGAATACATTTCAAGGTTATTATCGCCATGCTTCACCGAGTAGCAATCACTATCTTTTTATGGTGAAGTGGAATGTGAACTTTTAAAATAAAGTGTTTTGTTTTTTACATTTGGTGTAAAAAAATCAGGAATTTTATTCTGAGAAGGGGCATGCTATTTGTATTCATGTGCTTACAGTACATGAATATATATTTAATAAAAAAAAAAATATATATATATTTTTTTTTTTACACAGAGCAGCCAGCAGGGGGCCGGGAGCCGAGCCGCTCATTAGATATTCATATATTCACTGCACCCGATCATTACATATGCACGATCGGGTGTGTTTATAGTACATCACATACGGGCGGGTGGCAAAAGACAATGCTAAGAACATTTCAGCAATAATAATAGTCTTATTTCATGTGTGAATGTTGCCTTCAGCCCGAGAGTAGTCACGTGACTTGATATGAGAGCACACAATTACTGGTGTAATTACATAATTATCCCAGTGAATGTGCTTTTAGATGGAAACATCACATTTCTAGTGCAAGACAAGTAACTATGACAATATCGGGATATAATCTCACACTGTCTTGTCTGCTGTAGGTATATATTTTTCCCAAGATTATCAATCAGTGACTAGTCTAATGTAAGATTATTAATAAAACAATTTCACATCATTTGTATGGACAATTTGCATGTTACATATCCATAGAGGCAGGTAGCCAGGGAATATATTGTCAGGTAACGCAAGAGTTATAATGGCTTCAGTGTCCGTCTTATTACCTGACAGCAGCTTTTATATAACCAAACGTAGTAATAGCAAAGCGCTGGAAATTGTTTGTCCCTGCTGCCGTCTAGAGGGGATACTCAACCCCTCTTTAGAAGTAAATACAAGGTAGACGACGCGAAGGGACACTGGATACTTGGTTTGATAAAAATCAATATAATTTTGATTACTAATACAAACATTTTTTAAACACTTTTAAAAAGTGAGAACACCGGCCGGTGAAATTTACATAAAACAAAATAAATCACATAAAAAAAAAGCATTTATATTCAACATACTATTCACTATTCTTAGTGTGCTTTTGGTGTTTTCAGCACAAGCAGGTATTTTTCAGGTGGTTCATATCCACACTCTATCTATCTTTCACATTCAGAATGCAGATAGAAAGCAAAGACAAATATATTGCAGGCTTTTGGCTTGGTTAGGCATGCATGGGGTTAACTTCTGCAAAGCAGGGATTAACGGCAGTCTGGTACTTATGTAATATCACGGCTCCCGTTTTTCTTATGAGACCGCTGCGCTCGCCATGCTTCGGGCACGGTGGCTCGCTGCGCTCTCCACACTATATAAACTCAACTCCATGCGTAGTTGGATAGTAGGGGTATGAAAAAATGGGGTGCATTTAACATGGGAGCCCAGATAATACATAAGTACCGGCAGTCTTTTGTGAGACAATATTAGTCTGTAGATATAAATGTTAGATCTCTCCAAAATCACACTCCAATGCAAACAAATTGCTAGTTTCCAGCCAGATGTTAATGCTCAGTCACTTAGCCATAAAAATAGGCTTTTAGTTGTTAGTAAGCTTTAGAAATATAAATGCGAAGAAAGTAAGAGTTATACTTATGCTCCGTGGCTATTCATTTTGTAATCCACTTTAGGGGAGTTTTTGTTCAATTGCCCACGCCGTGAGCGGGGTTCCCGGCTGCTCCGTTTGTCTTGTCAGTCTTGATTCTGAGATAGGACGTTGTCTGAAAGTGCGCTTAAGCAGAACTTGATCACCTAAAGTTGGACACTTCCTGGGGAGGACTGACAGACTGCCGTCATATACTGAGGAATGCTTCGAAATATATGGGAGAACATTGGAGACCAACGTACCCGTAGTGGTGATATGCCATTTTTATATGTTTTTATGTGAGTGAAATTTTATAATAAATATAATTGTTGCGAATATGGAGTTGCCCTATGTATATTTGCTTTGTTTCCCCCAGGGTGCAAGAAATAAACACAAGGGATGAGCCAGAGCTTTGTAATTGGTCCTATATATAACCTCAAAACTGTTTGCTTTGAACAGAATGTGAGCGCAGCTAGAGGAATTAAAGACATGTCCCTTTTCAAAATCTTATTGTGCACTATCTTTGTTTCATTTGAGTTACAGAGAAAAAGTGCAGTACACCATCTGTCATTTATTGTGACAAGGAAAGTACTATTATTGTATAAAGAGGTGGTGGGATAACTATCAGCAGCGCCACTGTGACGCACAACTGTTTGTTTGCGGTCTTCATATCTAAAAGCAAAGACAGAATATCCTCTATCTATTTTTGAGTTTTACATCAAGTTTTACATCAAGGAAAGATAACTTAAAATCAATTTAAGTCCCAAAATATCCTTTTATATCATTACTGATTGGCATTATGGTTGTGTAAATATGTCTATAACTGTTATAATTTAAAACACTTATTTTCCTGCTGATATGTAGAACAAGTCTTTCTGCTGAAACTCTGCCCAAACAATAAATAAAAGGTCCAATTAATCTAATTAGAATACAAGGTGTTACCCTGCCAGGGTGTAATTAGCATTTCCTATTGTAGTAAGTGACTTTAGGAATATTTACTCTTCATTTACAAGACAAGGAGCTGGGCAGGAGGAGCTGCTGTGGTGAATGACTATATACTAATGTCATGTGACCCTAATTTACATGTCACCTCTCAGTGTAAGAATTCCTGCAGGGCATCCTGGGAACTACTGGGGAGAGATGGGGAGGAGTGACTATAAATAGGCTGTATCAGGCCACTGGGAGCTGATGGAGGAGCTGCTGGGTCAGTTACTGGTTGGAGAGCTGGGAGGACGGAGGAGTAAGAGAGAGGCAGAGGAAGGATCCCCAGAGTAAGGTAATTATATTATACATGATAATATAATGATAAATATACAATCATTTTTAGATACTATTTTAGAGATATCATCTTATCAGTAAGTCAAGATTTATTTGACCATTATATAAATCATTACTATTACTACAGTATATAATAGAATTATATTTAAAAGGTGCATTACTGTGAACGTTGGACCTAATTCAACATGGGTCACTATTTATTATAATTGCAATCCTACAGATTATTGAATAACTGCGCATGTGTAGCATCACATTGAACATTTACACATGCAAATTGTGAATAAATATCCATATACATAGCCGTCACAGATTGATTGAAAGGAAGACAATGTTTAGGAGTGGAAACATGGGGTTCTCTGGTTGTGCTTGTGAATATGCTGGGGTGCCAATGTGATCCCGGGGAGGATCTCTGATGTCAGCGATGACCACTTCCAGTCTGGCTCTTTATCAGATTGTTGGAAGCTTTGGGCAACCCATACATTAGGGCAATATCACATCCAATCCTTTGTAAGTAAGCAAATATTCATACAACTGGGAGCACGAAACAAGCATCTCTTTTACAATATTACAAAATAATTTTACTTTTCTGCCTTCTTTACAGATGTTTCAAAACAGATTATTCCATGTTTTTTTTAACAGGGACTGGATTGAGTCCTCTCTGAACAAGGATCTCTTAGTCCCAAGTTTTGTTTATATGTGGGAAAGTTATGTTTATATTATACTGAGGGGATTCCAATGTAGAATACTGATACTATATAATATACCACATGGCATGAACAATGGAGAGTCTTGTGAGATCTTCCCTTCAACATTTAAAAGGGATTTAATTATAGCCTTACCTCTGTCCCAGAGTAGATACCGGAGGCCAGGGCTAGTTGTCCTGTGTGGTCAGGTTTTGTGTCCCTCTTCTTTTATTCTCATGTATTGGTTCATAATAATTTTCAGAATAGCAATACTGTTATTATCACAGCAAAGGTTCTTGGAGGTTTTATCATTAATTTAGTGAATTCCCCATTAATGTCAAACTACAGCCTATTTATTTGGTATATAGGTAGACTGACAATACTGATTTATTGCACTTATTACTTGACCGCTGTATTTGCTATGATACACCATTCAGATGTTTACCTATTGCCATGCATATATATCACTCTTGCATGTATTGAATAGTGTACCATTATTATTACTACACAATAAAGTTTAATTGAAGAAAATAAAAGTATTAAATGTACCCCAGTAATATTTATAATTAAAATATTGACTTTTTCTTGTTACAGGTCAGGTAAAATACAGGATATTAGAATTCATTGTTGAATGGACAATCTCTGATAAATACAACCACGGACGTAATTTCTTCTTACACCTCTGGAGGATTCACTAAAGCTGTTCTCATATTCGGCCTAGTGTATCTCATATAATACATGATGAGGCTGACAGAAGAGAGACCACATCTGTCCTCTGAGTGTGACAAATGCTTTACACGTAAATCACATCTTCTCATCCACCAGATGATTCACTCAGGAGAGAGACCACATCTGTGCTCTGAGTGTGACAAATGCTTTACCTGTAAATCACAGCTTCTCATCCATCAGAGGAGTCACACAGGAGAGAGACCACATCTGTGCTCTGAGTGTGACAAACACTTTACAATTAAATCAAAGCTTCTCATACATCAGCGAATTCACACAGGAGTGAAACCATTTACATGTTCTGAGTGTAGTAAATGTTTTTCTCAGAAGTATCATCTGTACCAACATCAGAGGAGTCACACAGGAGAGAAACCATTTAAATGCTCTGAATGTAGCAATTGTTTTACTCAGAAGTCGCATCTTGTTATACATCAGAGGACTCACACAGGAGAGAAACCATTTACATGCTCTGAATGTAGCAAGTGTTTTACATCCATGACAGATCTTGCTCGACATCAGAGGAGTCACACAGGAGAGAAACCATTTACATGCTCTGAATGTAGCAAAAGTTTTATCTCCAGGCCAGATCTTGTTAGACATCAGAGGACTCACACTGGAGAGAGACCATTTAAATGCTCTGACTGTAGCAAGTGTTTTACCCAGAAGTCGCATCTTTTGAAACATCAGAGGATTCACACAGGAGAGAAACCATTTACATGCTCTGAATGTGGCAAGTGTTTTTCCCAAAGGTCACATCTTGTTATACATCAGAGGAGTCACACAGGAGAGAGACCACATCTGTGCTCAGAGTGCAAAAAAAGCTTTACATGTAAATCTCAACTTCTCATACATCAGATGAGTCACACAGGAGAGAGACCATTTACATGTTCTGATTGTAACAAGTGTTTTATCACCAAACTAGATCTTGTTCGACATCAGAGGAGTCACACTGGAGAGAAGCCATTTACATGCTCTGAATGTGGCAAGTGTTTTACCCAGAAGTGCCATCTTGCTAGACACCAGAGGAGTCATGCTGTAGAGAAACCATTTAAATGCTTTCATGCTGCAAGTGATTTACTAGAAAGGTAACGCTTATTTATCACATAAGAATTCATTCTAAGGGAATTAGTGTTGCATGTTTCTCATAAGATTCAGCACAATGGCCCTCATTCTGGTTGACTCCTATAGCTGCAAAGGACGCAGCTTACCGAGTCCCAGAAGACATACCCTGCCGCCCCACCAAATTGTTGCCCACTGCCACCGTATCTCCTCCAACCATGTGAAGGGGTGTGTCATGTAGACTCCTCCCCTCGCATGTCCCGCTGGTGGAGAAACCATTCAATGGTCACCAACCAACAAATGATTACTTCAGGCCACGCAAATTTACGTCAGTGGAAACTACCTTATATTTGGTGGGCCTGGCCGAAGACCCCCCTGCACCCCATGACATGCCATAGCATGGGAACGCCCAGCATTTGCATGGCAATGCCCATGAAATGCTGGGCATTGCCCCCTCGCCGCCTCTGGCCACCCCCCTACTGTGCGAGTGCCATGCTGACATTGCGGGTTGGCGAGGGTGCTTGCAAAGAAGGCCTGCACATGCGCATAACTAATTATGTGCAAGCCCTAACCATCAGTCTCCTGTGCATACTCACAGGGGGAATGAAGGAATTAGAATGAGGGCCCATATGTGTTCCCAGGAGGTCATATAAATTTATGAATATGGAGAGTTGTTTATATAACTCCATCTTGTTAAGAAATGAGAGCTGTGACCAGTAAGCTGGGGGCTGATTTTCCCTTGGGACAATGTCTCTGTTAGGAAGTAGAGCTGCAGTAGAACAGACAATGACGATGTGGTTGTTAATACTGTGTATGTACAGCTGTTCTGCTCACACTGGTGCTGGGGCTAGTACAGGGAAGAGCTTTATATCCATTACAGAGTTCCACCAGCTCCTCCCAGTCACTATCATACCAGCTCAAGCAGCCGGCTCTGTTATCCCGATTGTGCCATTGATACAATTGCAGCGTTAAAGGCGATTCAGCAATTTATCCAGAATTTTCATTCTTACCATTTTATCTGGTTAATATAAACATTGATTTAATTGCGCTCTCTGAGATTTTTATCTCTCCCTTTTAATGACATTTGCTTTACTGACAGATATTCCAATATTGATTGTTTTGAAATAAAAAGTGATGTTTATAAATTATATGATTCTGTTTTTGTCTGATGAGCTTATATATTTTATAAGTATTAAATCATTTTGGACATAGTTCTACATATTAGAAGATGGGACCATGGGAGATATATAAGGGGGATTGGTACTAAATCCCGGCGGTCAGAATCCAGGCGGTCAAAATCCTGACGCTGGAATCCCGACCGCCGAAATCCCGACAAGGGGGGACGTGCTTGCTGCGCTTGCCATGCAGCAGGCCCGGTGCCTCACTATGCTTAGCACACTAATTTATAGGGCCTTATTCTGGTCAATGCGTACATTTCCGAATTCTTTCTGATGGCGTTTTTTAGCCGTCTGCGCATGCGTGGGCAACGCTATGCGCATGTGCCACGCAAGGTCTCCGTACTCATTCTCACTAATACCGTACAGAAAAGAGCACCGCATTCACTCGGGAAATATGGGCGTAATATGGGCGTCATTCGGAACTACACAGGGGAGTAGTTTCAAAGTGGGCTAAACTGGGCGTAAACATGGGCGTACACGAGGGAGTGCACTAATTCTGGTAGGCGTGCATTCGGACAGAACACCGACTGCAAATGAACCAAAAGGCAGAAAATATGCGGTCTCCATAAGCAAGTATTGCTTTGCGGACACCACTCGGACATGCGCTAGGCATTCGGAACGCTCAATTAGTACGGCCGCACCTGAACCAATGTCAGCTGAACACAATACAATTCACTCCTCTACTCATTACTCATTACTCATTAATTACACTCTTGTCATTGCTTTAATTGGAACCATTGCAGCTTAAATGGACCATTACAAAACACCCAAATATATGCTCAAAGCACGGCTGCATTTTTTACACACATTACCAATGTTGCCTAATTTCATAAGTGGGTCATGTGACAAATTTGTGAGTTCCGATAATAGTGGTGAGTTTTGCGATAATACACCGCATCGGTGCGTACGGGCAGGTTCCCGAATGTTCTGACGCGGTAAGACCGTGCAGACGCTGTAAGATCGTGCAGAATATGTGTGTGTCCACCGCACACGCAAGGTTTGGATGTTGTCCGTAAACACGCCCTCTTCTTAAAGTGTGAGTCCGTCCGAATGCGGAGGACCGGTGGGCGTTTCTTCGTACGATGTCCGCACAGCGTGGCGTGCGATCCGCTCCAAAAAAATTCGGAAATTTAAGCACCAACCAGAATAACCTCCATAGAGAGGCAGGTCGTGGTTTTTAGGGGATAGTATAACCAGTTATAAGTATTTTTGTGCAGGGTCTGTGTGTCCCTGCCGAGCTGTTAAGTTAAAAATAGCTATGTTAGTGAGCAAAAAAAATTGTAAATACGTGGCTGTTGGTGTGGGCTGTTTGGCACAAAGTAGCAATGAAAAAGTGGGGGTCCTTGTCCCTTAGAGTAGCGTGTGGGTCGGAAGCTCTAGACAGCTGCTCCCGTGCCACTCACTTCCTGGTCTATACCCATCTCTCAGCTGCGCTCCGGTCATGTGTGTACACCACGTGATCGGCGATTCCCAATAAAAAAAAACCTTATTACCAATCACCATAATTTTGCAGAGCGCTACTGTGAGACAAGGAAATAATATTGCACTAAAGATTTTAATAATTCCTCTAATAAAAATCCTATGTTTTAGACAGATGCAATAATAGCAAATGAATTGGCTGTGATATAAGGGTGCCCCCACCCAGAGTACTTCTTTTTTTCTCCTCTCTTGGAATAAGAGTTAACCAAGTGCTCTAGCCAGAAACCCCTGCAAGCTGAGCAGATCATTTTAGGGGACCCCACTTGCTGCTTCCCTTGCAGGTGTCACATAAAATAGAAGTTACAAAAAGAAGGGTTGACCACTGCGCTGTAGGTGGTTGGTAAAAGGGGGGGTAGGTAGCTGCTGGGTGTCTGGGGTATAACTACACAAATACCCAAGAGGATATACAATGGTTAGAGTGAATAGGCACTCCTGCACATACCTTTACCACACAATAATACAAATGAAAACTTCAGACTGTCTGTGTATATAATAAAGATAGTGCTTTTATTATGAAATAAATACAGGTAAAAAAAGACGTATGTAAATTGCATAGGTAGGTCAGAAAATGTTAAAACAATGGGGGAAGGTGGTGATCTAATACCGGTATACGTTCTATAATACAATGACAAACAGACATATAACATAAATAAAGTCCAGAGTATGGATAGGCAAAAAGTCTTTGAGCCAAAAGTTCTGAGGCCTTGAGTGAGCAAAAGGTAGGCTGGGGTTGGTGGAAGTGTTCCACACTATTGCCCGCAATCTGGGTCCTTAACAGGTATGGATGGAAATTACCGTGTGTATCTCTTTAAGAGATAGAGTGGTGTCTGCCGGCAGACTCGTCCTTCTCCCGCGGCTGCAGTGAAGTAAGGCAGCGGTCAGGGAGGTCTCTGGAGATCAACGCGTTTCACCCGTCAAGCGGGATTTGTCAGGATGTGCAGAGTGACTGGTAACCATCTCCGTCCCTATTTAAGCTGGGCTGGCGTGACGCAGTTGCCGCTTGCGTCATTTCCGCCCAGATACAGCTTCCGCCCTCACTCCTGTAGTGAGCTCCGTGTTAAGGTATATCCGCCCTTGTAGGATTTGGCTTCATGTGTTGACTTCCGCCCTCTTTAGGCATAACGTGTGCTACCTGTACGGTCTTTGTGGTGGGATAGCAAACAACATATAACTACTAACATATACACGAGTGACAGATGGTATTAGAGTGCTAATAAGGCAAGGTATCGTCGTTTTGCAGACAAACTAGTAGTTTGCTGGGGACGCAGTGTCCAGTGCCATCTTGTGGGTAAAAAATATATATACATGTATGTGAATATACACAGTCTGATCTGAAGCGTCCTGGAGAGTTTTATCAAATAATGAATTGGCTGTGAGTAAATAATTATTTGTAGGGTAATAGGAGAATTTTAGAGGAAAAAGGAAATATATAATATAATATAATACAAACACAGGGGGCCCAGCACTCACTACAACAAACTAACTCACCTTAACATTCAAATAATCAATAAATAAATAATGGGGTTTTAGTTCATGAATTGATCAATGCATTTAAGCTTGCAGCCCATCGCCAAGGGACCCCATTTCACTGCAAGTCCTACACTAACTGGTTTTCTTGGGAACCTGGCACCTGCTTACACATCATAGCTAAAATGAACATGTGTTTTTTCTCTGGGTTAATGCTCAACTGCCAAGTAACATGGCTTTTTTTAAAGGTGAGACAATCCCAAACACAGCACCTGAATTAGTATTAAAGGGGCAGCTGTCACAGGTTTCAGGTAAATGAGCTTATCAAGGGTGCATGAGAAAGCTATGATCACAGTAACAGAGGTTAATTAAAAATCAACCCAAATATATAGATACAGAAGTACCAACACACTCGCCATTCCTAGGAATGGGGTGCAAACAGCACCCACATCCCAGGGTGGGGTGCGGTGGCCTGTGACCACACACTCTAGTAAATACAAACACAGGGGGCCCAGCTCTCACTACAACAAACTAACTCACCTTAACATTCAAATATAATATAATATAATAAATATGTTAAAAGTTCGTACAGGTGGATAGTATATATCGGGGGGGAGAGGGATGAAGAGTATGTCAAAACATTTTAGTAGTGCAACAAAAAGGGGAACATCTCATTGACATTGAGCTCTATGTATGTCATAGGTAATATAGAGGGGTCTAGTGTTGTATGGGGATAACACTAGGGCAGGGCTGGGCAATTGCGGCCCTCCAGATGTTGATGAACTACACATTCCAGGATGCTTTGCATTAGTTTTGCTATGTGGCCATGCTGAAACTGATGCAAGGCATGCTGGGAAGTGTAGTTCATCAACATCTGGAGGGCCGCAATTGCCCAGCCCTGCACTAGGGTATCTCAAAAAGATTATGATAAAAATGAGAATATAGTACTGGCTGCATATGATGCGAGGTCCATCAGGTATGTGGGGTGAGTGATGGTGTGATAAGGTAGGCTTTGTCAATCTTTGAGGAATGCGGCGATCTCAAAGTCGATGTTAAACCCGTTCGGTGCGAGGGTACCAATTTTGTAGATCATCTTTGTTTCTTCTTTGGACAACATCGCCTCATAGTTTCCTCCTCTCCATGAGGTCTGTATTTTTACCCTACAAATAATTATTTACTCACAGCCAATTCATTATTTGATAAAACTCTCCAGGACGCTTCAGATCAGACTGTGTATATACACATACATGTATATATATTTTTTACCCACAAGATGGCTCTGGACACTGCGTCCCCAGCAAACTACTAGTTTGTCTGCAAAACGCCGATACCTTGCCTTATTAGCACTCTAATACCATCTGTCACTCGTGTATATGTTAGTAGTTATATGTTGTTTGCTATCCCACCACAAAGCCGTACAGGTAGCACACGTTATGCCTAAAGAGGGCGGAAGTCAATACATGAAGCCAAATCCTACAAGGGCGGATATACCTTAACAAGGATGAGTCTGCCGGCAGACACCACTCTATCTCTTAAAGAGATACACGCGGTAATTTCCATCCATACCTGTTAAGGACCACAGATTGCGGGCAATAGTGTGGAACACTTCCACCAACCCCAGCCTACCTTTTGCTCACTCAAGGCCTCAGAACTTTTGGCTCAACGACTTTTTGCCTATCCATACTCTGGACTTTATTTATGTTATGGGGGAAATTTACTAAAGGAAATTTGTAAAAAATAGGTGTATTTGTATCCAGAAATACACTTATTTTTTACATTTACTATCCCGAAAATACGGCAATTCGTATTCGTATTGATAGCACATCAATACGACTATGAATTGATGTATTTTCGGGATAGTAAATGTCAAAAATAAGTGTATTTATGGATACAAATACACCTATTTTTTTACAAATTTCCTTTAGTAAATTTCCCCCATTATATGTCTGTTTGTCATTGTATTATAGAACCTATACCGGTTTAAGGTCACCACCTTCCCCCCTTGTTTTAACATTTTCTGACCTACCTATGCAATTTACATACGTCTTTTTTTACTTGTTTTTATTTCATAATAAAAGCACTATCTTTATTATATACACAGACAGTCTGAAGTTTTCATTTGTATTATTGTGTGGTAAAGGTATGCGCAGGAGTGCCTATTCACTCTAACCATAAAATAGAAGTTAGTCTGCCCTGAAAGCCAAAGACCGCGGCAGACCAGCTCGTGTGATGGACGATGGGGAAGGAAGGCACGGAGGTTTGCAGACGTGACGTGACCAATGACGTTGACGCGTTTCGTCTCAGGAGGCGGAGACTTTTTCAAGACGGATAGATCCGTCCCCTTCCTTCCCCATCGTCCATCACACGAGCTGGTCTGCCGCGGTCTTTGAAAAACCTCTGATCCACCGTCATCTGGCAGCAGCGAGTGACTACAAGTCGGCGGTCGAGGTCCCCCTCCCGCTTCCTCCCGCTATTTGGCTCCTACTCCAGCCGCCCATACCTCATAACATCAGGACATTCACGTCTGTCATTGGACTCTGGGTCGAGCGCTAAGATCAAACAGCTCCCCACATCACCTCCACATTGTGGTCGGGTCGAGCCAACAACCACCGGCAGCTCCCCGCCACACTTATCCCCTCAATTCCATCTACAGAGGGTGAGATATATATAATTTGCTATCAGTCTTATACTAACTCATATTAACCCACTATTTGAGCCTGATCTGATTGAGTTACATCTGACTGTGCCGCTGGCTTATCTGCCTCAATCCTCCTTTACCCCTCTCCCTCCCCCCCCTGCTTATGCATTCAATTGCTACGAATGATTGCTACTAATTCTCAATACTAATATACTCCGGAGTTTTTTATTTCAAAGAGTAGTTTGCAAATGTGACCCATACATGGCCATTTAGGCATTTTTATTATTGTATATTATTGTATGAATTGTTGGTGTATTTTATGCATTTCTGATATGTATATTATTTTATATTTTTTTCTATAAACTTATTCAAATATTGAACAGTGTGTCCAGTATCATTCTGTCCGGTGGTATTTTATAATATATATCCACTAGCAGCGCAAAGTGGTTTTAAACCCCATTTTCTCTGTAATAAATTATGCTGGTTTTCATTTGTATGTGAAGCAGGTGTGTGTGTGTTACTTGTGTGCATGTATGTGTATGTATACTGTGCATGTATGTGTATGTATACTGTGCATGTATGTGTATGTATACTGTGCATGTGTGTGTGTATGTATACTGTGCATGTGTGTGTATGTATACCTTGTCTGTGTGACAACTATGTGTATACCATTTGTGTGTTTTTGTCAGCATTGTTTGTATATATTGTGTGTTCTTAGCTGTTTGTATGTATACTAATATGTGTGTGTGTCAGCTGTCTGTATGTATTATATATGTGTGTCACCTGTATCTATGTGCTTGTGTGTGTCGGCTATGTGTATGTATAATATGTGTGTATATGTGTATGTATGCTAGGTGTGTTTGTGTGTGTCAGCTATGTGTATGTATACTATATGTGTTTGTGTGTGTCGGCTACATGTATGTATACTATGTATGTGGCTGTAAATTGGTTATATACAAGGACCAGTGCAGCATAAGTTGCGGTCATATCTGAAGATGGTAAACTAGGCAACATGCTGCGATAGGATTTTACAATTACTTTAATGCATTTTTTGATGAGAGTGTGGACAGATACCCCCTCATGAAAATCCATGCATTTGACCCAGTTGCCTGCAGTGGCCACTCCAAAGATGGCCACCGCCTTGCAGGAGACAGACACTAGAGGTGAACATGACCTCTAGTGTCTGTCAGAGGACCTCAGCGCATCCAGAGCCAGCGCTGCTCGGCTGGAGCGCTGATTAAAGGAACTTCAACTGTCCATCAAAACTGTCCTCGCACTGACTGGGGGGGTGTGGCTAGGAGCAGTATGGAGTAGCAGCACGAGCTGCGTCTCCTCCAAGAAAGATCCTGAGGTGAATCCTGAGCCCTGATAAAAAAAAACCTGAGAGAGGTGCTGCCACGACGGGGTAAATACCTGGAGGCTGAGAGGTCCCTGGAGGATATTTGCGAGAGTGCTGGGCGGTGAGGGAGGCCAGGAGAGTCCGGAGTTGGCCGGGAGCGCGTGTGCCTGGGAGCTTGTGCCCGGAAGACGGAGCGAGGTGCCGGGATTGAACCGCCGAGTTGACCTCTGAGCGGCGCCGGGTCATTTCTGGCTGCGTCTCCTCTGCTACTGAGAACCGGCGGCTGTGCTGTGTGCAGCCGCACCGCACAGAGAGACTGCCCTGAGGGGCAGAAGCCGACAAAGGGGAGAGGAGGCTGGGATCCCCGAGGACCCTGCTGGCTGAGCATAAAGGGAAAAAAAAATATATAAATATATAGACGGAGTGGGGGAGCCGGGACTGAACTACTGAATAGACCCCTGAGCTGAACCAGGTGATCTCCGGCTGCGTCCTATATACTCCTGACACCCGGTAACTGTGATATCCGTGGCTACGCTGGGCAGAAAAATGCTACATAAAGCAGAGAGAAGGAGGCTGCAAATACTGTGAACCCTGCTGGCTGAGTCTGCACCAAAAAGTACAGGTACCTGTTAGAGTGTCCCAGGGGAGACCACCAGACAGTGTGCAGCAGGTGGCAGGTGGCAGGGGGGGTGAGGCCGCAGAAGCTGGGCCCCCGGAATATTGAAGGGGAGGTGCTGGTTGTGGCCGACTGGGACAAAGGGACATTAAGAGCAGGAGCTCTGAAAGCGAGATAAGGCACCTGAGGCCATATACTATATAAGATCAAAAGGGCACACTAAAGCGATCTGCAAGCAAGAGATAGAGCTGCAAAAAAAAGAAAAAGAAAGATTTTTTTTTTTCTCTCCTTTTTTTTCTTTTTGCTTTTTTTTTTTTTTGCTTGCCTTGTATTGAACAAACTGTACTGATTATATTGTCTCATAAATCCTATATTGGGTAATAGTGCTGCAAGGTTACGGTACTGTGTGTAACTTATACCTAAAATGGTAAAAGGAGGAGCGGCTGCAGCAGCGGCGGCAGCTGCAGCAAAACTGGAGAAGTATACACGATCCACACAGAGCAAACAAGGGGATACTAGCTTGTCGACCTCAGTAGCTGAAATTGAAACCCCTAAACCCCCTTATTCGCAGCACTCTACCCAACAAATTCTACAGGCCATAGCAATCTCAGAACAGAGAGTCATGGAAAAGATTGGGCAAGTGCAGGTGGATGTATCATTGGTGCGACAGGACATGCAGAAAATCAGGGATAGAGTGACCGAAACTGAGCACCGTATCTCCTCATTAGAGGATACAACAACCCCTCTACAAACAAAAGTGACAGAAATGTCCGTGCAAATAAACAACATGCAAGCCAAGATGGCCGACATCGAAGGTCGTCTTAGACGTAATAATATTAGATTTATTGGAATACCAGAAAAGGCAGAAGGTGCTTCACCAGAAAGTTTTATTGAAAATTGGCTTATCAATCAATTCGGAAAAGCAGCATTCACCCCCCAATTTTCTATAGAAAGGGCACATAGACTGCCGGTCCGCCCATTTCCACCTGGTGCACCCCCCAGAACAATCATAGCAAGATGCCTAAACTATAAAGATCGAGATGCAGTCCTGCAGCTGGCTCGTGTAAAGGGCCCCCTACAAATAGATGGACAAAACATCATGGTGTTTCCAGATTTTGCTCAAGAAGTGCAGAAGAACCGCTCACAGTTTATACAAATTAAGAAAAAGCTACGAGATAGAGGCATTCAGTATGCCATGTTATTTCCAGCCAGACTAAGGGTGGTACATGACAATGCCACTCATTTCTTTCCATCGCCAAAAGAAGCGGAGAATTGGCTTGAGAGACAACCAATTAGCAAACACTAAAACAGTTATTTCGGTGTAGTGTAAATTTGAAGGATATGAGCAATATTATGATGTAGAATTGGTTTTGATGCTTGCTTTTTCTGCGTCCGGTGGTGGGGGAGGTGGGGGAGGAGACGGGGATAGTTTGCTGGTCCCCCTCTCCTCCCTTCGCTTTCTTTTCCACCATTGGATTATGGCAAATCAGGGTCCAGTATAAAGTGTAAATGGAGGAGATCCTACTGTAGATAGCATAGGGGTATATCCATATGCCCCTATCCCCTAATGCAAAAGTTAATTTGTTGTATTTTTTAAGTGTTTTTCTTTTTTTACATTTAATTTTTTGTGATTTTGGTGCGATATTGGATGGGGGGTATAAGTATGCCTTAGGTTTAAAAGGTTATACAGGGAGGGTAAGGGAAGGGTTTACTTTTTTATGTTTTTTTCGTATTTTGATTTTTTTTATTATTTTTCACCATATGGTAAATAGACTATGGAAGTTTAAGTGTAGAAGGAAGTGTGTACAAAAAACTGATTGGAAAAGGCTGCAAAAAGTACAAAAATGTATATATACAGTGTTTAATAAGCAGAAAGGTGATCACGAAGGCAGGGAGGAAATATGGGAGAGATATACCGCTGGTCGCGGTCTGTCTCCTTGGTATATTGAGTTTTTTTTTCTTTTTTTTTCTCCCTTCACCCTTCCTCTTTTGGTTTAGTTTACTGATTAAGTATAAGTAGGATGGGGAGAGGTGAAACCCATGTAGTAGGATGGAATGTGAGGGGGATGGGAGACAGAATCAAGAGATCATTGGTTATGTCACAAATAAAGAAATATAAATCTGATATAATTTGCTTGTTTGAAACCCATATGGTGGGTAGTAAAGTATTAGCATTAAAAAAACCATGGGTAAGCCACGTGTACAATTCCACCTTCTCTAGCAATGCAAGGGGGTATCTGTAATTATCAAAAAAACGGTCCAATTTCAAATAGAGCAGAGTGAGATTGATGTATTAGGGAGATATGTTTTTCTCCGTGCACACATCAATCGCAAACTGCTGCATATATTGGCTGTGTATGTTCCCCCGCCATATACAAACGAAGTAATGCGACAAGCAGTTAAATTTATCTCAATGTCACCAACAACCCCTATAATATGCATAGGGGATTTCAATAATGTTATGGATGGGACATTGGATAGATGGCGGGAAACAACACCAAAAAATACCCAGATCCCTTCACCCACAACTTTCTCACGATTTGTGACAGAAATGGGACTAGTAGATGCATGGAGAGAAAGAAATAGGGATGCTAGAGAGTTTTCCTGCTATTCAGCGACCTTCCATACCCTCTCCCGAATAGACCTGGTGCTACTCACACCCGATTTAATGCCAGATGTAATTCAGATAGATTATCTCCCGAGAGGAATCTCGGATCACTCACCCATATCCCTTATTATAGAGACAAATAAGGATCAGTGTAAGAAAATGTGGAAACTCAATGCCTTTTGGCTAACCCTTATGAGGGAGGGGCAAGAGGTAGTTACACTATGTAAAGAATTTCAGACCAAAAATAAAATAGAAACAGATCCCATGATTAGACACGATGCCTTTAAAGCATATTTACGGGGCCTCTTCATTAAAAGTATATCCCAAATCAAGATAAATAGTAGAAGGGAGGAAGAGAGACTGGAGACCATCAATAAGCAGCTTGAGCTTCAATATATAAACTCCCAGTTAGAAGAGCACAGAATACTGTGGCGAGAAGCGCAGAAAAAATGGGTGGATTATTTGTATGAAAAATCCAGGAGACAGCTTCTCTTCTCTGGACATGAGAAATATCTTCATGCCGAGATGAATGGAAGCTATCTGGCGTATTTGTCACGAGCCGATGTAGTTGGTAGTAATATAATTCAGGGAGTAAGGAACACGGAAGGACGCATGTGTTACTCTGGGGCTGAGGTGACAGCAGTTTTTCGTGATTTTTACTCCTATCTATATACATCTAAAGCCACATATTCGGATGGACAGCTTGCGGACTATTTGGAGGGGGTGAGGCTGCCCAATCTGACAAATACAGAGGCAGAGGTTTTGGAGGCTCCTTTTAAAATAGAGGAAATAGAAGAGGCGATATCAGCACTCCCGACCTCAAAAGCACCTGGGTGTGATGGACTTCCATCAGAGGTATATAAAACATTTAGGAGCTTTTTTGCTCCATATTTACTGGATCTATTTAATACCCTGATGAAAGAGGGATCACTTCCTCCATCTATGATGGAGGCAAATATTATAGCATTAATAAAACCAGGGAAGGACCCCACAACCCCGGAATCCTATCGACCTATCTCATTATTAACAACAGATATAAAAATATTAGCTAAAGTAGTGGCAACCAGATTAAATAAAAGTATTAGGTCCTTAATACATCCGGACCAAACGGGCTTTATGCCAGAAAAATCAACCGGCCACAATCTACGGAGACTATTTTGTCATTTACAGAATGAGGATTCGGCAGGGTCGGGGGCAGTGGTGGTGTCCTTGGACGCCGCCAAGGCCTTCGACTCTGTCGAATGGAGGTATTTGTGGGTGGTACTCAAGAAATTTGCATTTGGGCCACAGTTTATAAGGCTTATACAGATGCTGTACTCAGCTCCAAAAGCAAGAGTGACAATAAATGGCTATACATCTGAAGCGTTCTCATTGGGTAGAGGGACAAGGCAGGGATGCCCCCTCTCCCCAATACTGTTCGCTCTTGCCATTGAACCATTGGCGTGCTTGTTGAGGGATGAGGAAGAGGTCCATGGGATTAAAATTGGGGAAATCGAAGATAAAGTAGCCATGTACGCGGATGACACCCTTCTTTTTCTACGAGATACAGAAGGATCGCTTAAAGCTGCGCTCCAGTTAATAGAAACGTTTGGAGTGTTCTCTGGCCTCTTAATAAATTGGGAGAAATTGCATATTTTTCCTATATCAGGCAAGATCCCTGAAATAGAGAGGACAAGCCAACTACTTGTATGGACTACAAAATTTAAATATCTGGGAATCTGGATTACATCACAGGTGGGTGAATATGTGCCATTAAATATAGATCCGATAACGGCGAGTTTCAGAGAAAGGGCGCAGGCCTGGAGGAAATTACCGCTATCGGTTCTGGGTCGCATTAACATGGTCAAAATGGCTATACAGCCCAAATTTGTATATGTACTACAGAATTCCCCGATATATATACCGAAGCAAATATTTAAAAAGATAGAAAATATAATGCTATCATTTATATGGAATAATCGTCCAGCTAGAGTCTCAATTAAGACACTGTACAAGGCACAACGAATGGGAGGTCTGGGGTTACCCAACCTGAGACTTTATTACGTAGCCTCACAGCTGGGGTATTTGTTGGACTGGGTAAAAGGCACTCTGGATATAACAATGACAAGTTTTATTGCTGAACAGGTAAAAAGATTTTCTTCTATTCCCTTTTCACCTCTCCAATGTCTGCTGGCTGGTCTATCACCGGGTAGGTTTCCGCATATACTTAGACAAGCGTTAATGATATGGAAATTTGCTCATTCCTTATATAATTATAATTGGTCCGCCAGAGATGGATCAACCCCAATCTGGTTCAATAATAGATACCCGGAACTACAGAAATTATCAGAGGATAATATATGGGTTAGCTATGGGGTGATAGAAATGGGACAGATATTTAGCGAAAATAGGATTAAAACATTTCAACAATTAAAAGATGAATTTGGTGTACCAAATAGGGCACTATTTAGATATTTTCAGTTAAGGCATGCAATAACAGCCGAGTTTCGAGAAGGGCCACCGGTAATTTTAGACTCTCCAGTAAAAAAACTATTACTGAGGTTGGGGCGAAAGGGAAGGATGTCGGCTCTATACGCGGTAATAAATGAAAAAGATGAATCAGACCAAATAAAAAAAATGAGGATAAAATGGGAAATGGATATTGGTCTGGTTACGGGGGAGGTGTGGAATCAGATATTAGAATCCATGGAAAACACAACCCCATGTATTAGATTTAGGCAGATATCCTTTTTTATACTGCATAGGGTATATTGGACACTGGCATCTCTTCTGAAAGCAGGTCTTAGAGATAACTCTGACTGCCCTAGGTGTCAAAAAGAAAACACAGGATTCTGGCACATGGTGTGGGAGTGTCCAAATATATATAAATTTTGGAAGGAGGTTTGGAGAGATATACGGACTACAGCTTCAATGTTACCAGAGATAGACCCATTAGTGTGTCTTTTCGGAATTGGAATAGAGGAAACAAACTCAAAGATTATGTATAAATATGTGTTGTGCCTTACTACAATGGCCAAGGTGATAATAGCCAGGAACTGGCACACAACAGAAACTCCAAATATCTATAAATGGCGAGCATTGGTCAATGATGTGGTACGGCACGAACGACATATGTTTAAAACCAGAGGGACCATACACAGATTTAATGAGAAGTGGGATAGGTGGTGTACAGCCGGATTGGGTAGAGGGGAGGATATAATTTAAAAGTTGATTTAATATTTGAAAGAGGATCACATGAATAGGCATATGATTAAAAGTATGATGAATTGTCCATGCTCCTTTGTTAAAAGATGGACAAATTTTATGTTGAATCTTTAATGTTGGCTGGTGTTAAAAAAAGGTTAAAGATAAACCTAAAAGTGAAATGTAAACTGGCCAAAGGAATATAAAGTCAAGATGTATAGCCTAAGTAGAAAAGAAGGTGAAGGAAGGGTTTTTTTTTTTTTTTTTTTTTTCGTTCAGATGGAAATGATCAGGGGTGTATGGATAAGGTAGAAGAGAGATGGGGTCAGAAATAAGGGAGGGTGGAGAGGGAGGGGGAAGGGAAGTGGTAAATCAACTAATTAAGTTCACCTCACGAATCACAAGAACACAAGGTACACATATGTATAGAAGAATAGGGAACATAAAAACACAAGAAACACATAAAAAACACACAAGAAACACACAAGAAACACATAAGAAACACACAAGAAACACATAAACAAACACCAAATACATACGCACACAGCAGGTGCGCCGAACAACCACATAGCAATCACATATTTAAGGTACACTACAATTAGGGAGGGAGGGCACAGAAATAGGGAAGTAAAAGAAGGGAAGAGGGAGGGAAGGGAAAGGAAGGGGGAGGGTGGGTAGGGAGAAGGAGAGATAGAAGTAAGGGGGGAAAAAAAGGCAATGGGGCTAGAATTCTGACCACATGCCTCTCCATAGCATGTATGTAAACGACTGAGCCAAGGCTCTCTGGTCTATTCATCTGTCTAGGTATCTTCTTGTTAAATGTATATTGATCTATTTATTTATTTATCTATATATATCCTTATCTCTGTGTATTTTCTTACTTTTTTTTTTTTTTCTTTATATGTGCTCTTTTATGTCTGATTTTTTATTTATGTATGTGTGTAGATGAAAATGAAAAATAAAAAAAAAAGTGTTGAAGTTAGAAAACTGTCCTCGCACTATGGGGAAGCAGAAACTCAGTCCTCCTGCTGCCGCAATATGGAGGAAGCACTTCCTCCAAGTCCTATTACTGCGCAGGGGCCAGGTCTCCCTTGTATGTATTTCAAGCCGGGCAGCGCGAGACAGACCCTCTCGGGGATCCCTTTGCCCTGTCCCTGAATTCCCAAGCCTCTTTGACACCCTGCAACTCCCCCCACAGATTGGCGAGTACCCAAGGATCGCTGTACCCCCCCTTCCTTTTTATATGACCTTCTGTACACTACAATCTGTGTGTGTTTGTGTGTGACCCTCTCTACCCCAACTCTTCCCTGGTGTTTGACCCACCCTATACCCCTACCCAATGTCTGTGGCATTACAGTGTTTGGTATAATATGTAATGAGCATTACGGTGTGTGGCATTATGTGTAATGGGCATTACAGTTTGTTATAGAGTATGTAATGGGCATTACGGTTTGTTATATAGTATGTAATGGGCATCATGTGTGGCCTTACGTGTAATTGGCATTAGGGCATGTGGCTTTATGTGTAATGGGTATTACAAAGTTTGCAAAAATGTGCAATGGGCATTAGTGTGGTATAGTGTTAGGCCACGCCCCCTTTTCACTGTGCAAGAGCCCCCCTACTACAAATCAGGGGGGGGAGGGCGCGAAACATGCCCTTGCTCCGGGCACCGTGGGACCTAGCTACACCACTGGCTCCATCTGTATCTCCATGGTCCCATCTTCTAAAATGTAGAAAAATGTACAAAAGGATTTAATACTAATAAAATATATTAGATCAGCAGCCAAAAACGGAATCATATCATTTATAAAGATATTTTTTTATTCAACAACAAGTATTATGGGGATAACTGTCAGTAACATAAATAGTAGTTACTGATATTGTTTGATTATAGTCACTAAGTCATTTTAATTAAATTATTGATCATAAACATGGTAAACAATGTGTTATCAATGGGATTTTATTCATAACATGGTGTAAAAACAAAATATGTGCTGTTACCCACAGCAACCAGATATCAGCTTTCATCACCTAGTGCCAGCAAGCAAACAACTGTATAATCATTGATTAATATGGGATACAGGGGACTGATGTCTTAGTTGCACCATTATACAATATAATACATAGTATATGAATCAGAGGGAGGTAAGACAGCAATAGGAATGTATGAGGGACAGAATAAGGAGGTATAATAGGGACTGGGAGGAGCTGCTGGGACTCTGTAATGGATATACAGCTCTTTCCTGTACTAGCCCCAGCACCAGTGTGAGCAGAACAGCTGTATATTACAGGGCACAGTAATGGCAGCCACATCGTCATTGTCTGTTATACCGCAGCTCTATTTCCCAACAGAGATATTGTACCAAGGGAAAAGCAGCCCCCAGCTTACTGGTCACAGCTCTCCTGTCTTTAGCAAGATGGATTTATATCAACTTATTGCCATATTCATACTGTAACATTAAAGTTACCTTCCTGAAACACATAATGTGGTGATACAACTTACTATTGATTCGCATGCAACATTCAGACCCTCAGAGTGACTATGTATGTGAGTAATAAGGTTTATCTCTTTAGTAAAACACTTGCTGCACTCAGAGCATGTATATGGCTGATCCCCTGTGTGACTCATTGGATGTATAACAAATTGTTGTGGTTTCTTTTAGTTGCTTCCACCAAACTCCACCTGAGAATGCCGGCTGCTCACCCCAACTTACAGCAGGTGTTCCTACACACAGGCTGTGAATGGATGTTTCATAGACATCCATTCGCAGGCTGCAGGGGAACACCCATATCATTCGATGGTCAGCGACCATCGAATGATGTGGAAGGCACACGCACATCTGCTTAGAACAACCTTAGATGTGTGTGAGAATTCAGAAGGAAGTTGGCAGGCAGCTGACAACCGGTGATATCATCTGCCCGCCCCTGTACCCGCATCATTGGCCCATTAGCATGATAATGCCCAGTGTTATCTAGGGATCACTCATTAAGTGCTGGGCGTTCCCATATGCCAATGGTCCGGTCCACCACCACCTGCCCCCCTTGCCCTCAAGGTTGTGTGTTTGCACCTATTGAACAGTCCCCTACAGATGACAATGCACATGTACAGACACATAACATCAGAGCCGCCCGGATCTGCTGTAAAATGTCATCTTATGCTGTGACAATAGCCCAACATTGGACCCCTTGCGAACGAAGGGGTCCAAACGAACAGACATGAATAAGGTCCCTTGTTTCTTAGTGAAACACTTGTTACATTTATAGCATTAATGTGTTTTTATCCAGTGTGAATCCTCTGATGAAGAAGAAGATTTCGCTTGTCTGTAAAACACTTTCTGCATTCAATGCATTGAAATGGTTTCTCTCCTGTGTGACTCCTTTGATGTTCAGAAAGAGTTGACTTCTGAGAAAAACACTTAATACATTCGGAGCATTTATATGGTCTCTCTCCTGTGTGAATCATCTGATGCCGAACAAGTGCTTGCCTGGTGATAAAACACTTGCTACATTCAGCACATTTATATGGTTTCTCTCCGGTGTGAATCCTCTGATGGATGAGAAGCTCTGATTTCCATGTAAAGCATTTGTCACACTCAGAGCACAGATGTGGTCTCTCTCCTGTGTGACTCCTCTGATGGCTAAGAAGATGTGATTTACGTATAAAGCCTTTGTCACACTCAGAGCACAGATGTGGTCTCTCTCCTGTGTGACTCCTCTGATGTATGTGAAGATGTGATTTACTTATAAAGCATTTGTCACACTCAGAGCACAGATGTGGTCTCTCTCCTGTGTGACTCCTCTGATGGCTAAGAAGATGTGATTTACGTATAAAGCCTTTGTCACACTCAGAGCACAGATGTGGTCTCTCTCCTGTGTGACTCCTCTGATGGATGAGAAGATGTGATTTACATGTAAAGCGTTTGTCACACTCAGAGCACAGATATGGTCTCTCTCCTGTGTGACTTCTCTGATGGATGAGAAGCTCTGATTTACATCTAAAGCGTTTGTCACACTCAGAGCACAGATGTGGTCTCTCTCCTGTGTGACTCCTCTGATGTCTGAGAAGATGTGATTTACGTGTAAAGCGTTTGTCACACTCAGAGCAAGGATGTGCTCTCTCTCCTGTGTGACTCCTCTGATGTATTAGAAGATGTGATTTACATGTAAAGCATTTGTCACACTCAGAGCACAGATGTGTTCTCTCTTCTGTGTGACTCCTCTGATGGCTAAGAAGAGATGATTTACATGTAAAGCGTTTGTCACACTCAGAGCACAGATGGGGGTCTCTCTCCTGTGTGACTCCTCTGATGTCTGAGAAGATGGGATTTACGTGTAAAGCGTTTGTCACACTCAGAGCAAGGATGTGCTCTCTCTCCTGTGTGACTCCTCTGATGTATTAGAAGATGTGATTTACGTGTAAAGCATTTGTCACACTCAGAGCACAGATGTGGTCTCTCTCCTGTGTGACTCCTCTGATGCATTAGAAGAGATGATTTACATGTAAAGCGTTTGTCACACTCAGAGCACAGATGTGGTCTCTCTCCTGTCAGACTCATCATGTATTCGATAAATTACAAATTAGCTGTGGAAGGTTTCTCCCATGCAAAAAATGAGAACGTCTTTAGTGAATCCTCCAGAGGTGTATAGGAAAACACTATCTATAGTTGGCTTGATCAGAGAATAATGTCCTTTTAACAATGATGTCTTGTAATTTTCTTAGAAGAATTTCTGTATTTTATCTGTAACACAAAAAAAAAAATCAAAATTGAAAATATAAAAATGACAGGTGTAGATCTAGTTATTTTTTTCTTCTTTCAAATAAAATTGTATCGCATAAAACTTGACAAGTAATAATAGATTATTCAATGCATGTGATCCTGATATATATGCATGGCAATCGGCAAACATCCAAATGGTATATCATAGCAAATACAGTGGGTAAGAAATAGCACAATATAATAGTCAGTAATGTCATCCCATTAATATACCAAATAAATATTATGCCGTTTGTCATAAATGAGGAATTAATACATGAAAACTCCTCCAAGAAACCTTTGTGGAGATAATAGCAGTATTCCTGTCCCTAAATATATCATAAGCCAATGCATGAGAAGATAAGAAAGGGGCAGGGGGTGAGAGGAGCCGCACATGAGAAGGCTGAAATTACCCCCTGTCATATGTTGTAGGGAATATTTCCCAAGAGTCTCTGTTGTTTATACCATGTGGAATATTTTACAGAATATTCTTCATCTGAATTCCCTTGGTACAGTGGAAACATAACCTTCCTACATATCAAATACACCTGGTGCTAAGTGTTCTTCATTCAGAGAAGTTTCTATCCAGTCCCAGACATAAATTTGGCCCAGGATTATAGTCTATAAAGTGTAATTTGTCATAAACAAAGTTCCCATTTCCCATGAAGCAATGTATAGATTGAGTAGTGCGGCCAGTGCTGCTGACTGTCTGAGAAAGGGGAGGGGCCCTGTCTATTATGTCAGTCCGGGGTCCCACATATTCTGATGGCGGCCCTGATCCCAATGATTGCCCATCACTCATACAATTTAGATGAAAAATGATAAAGTCCATTTAATATATTTAGAAATATAATGTGAACTTTCATGAATTTGTATATTGATTTATGAATACTTAACTGCAATGTTACACATAGGATAACACCATATTATTCTATTATATAGTAATATTAACTAATTATATACTGGTCAAATAAAATGTAATCACTAATACCAAGGCAATATTCACAAAAGCATAGTAAAACCGACTGTGTAATTATCAGCATAATCCTATGTATAATATAATTACCTTACTCTGGGGATCCTTCCTCTGTCTCTCTCTTACTCCTCCGTCCTCCCAGCTCTCCAACCAGTAACTGATCCAGCAGCTCCTCCATCAGCTCCCAGTGGCCTGATACAGCCTATTTATAGTCACTCCTCCCCATCTCTCCCCAGTAGTTCCCAGGATTCCGTGCAGGAATTCTTACACTGAGAGGTGTCATGAAAATTAGGGTCACATAACATTAGTATACAGTCATTCACCACAGCAGCTCCTCCTGCCCAGCTCCTTGTCTTGTAAATGAGGTGTAAATATTCCTAAAGTTACTTACTACAATGATAAATGCTAATTACACCCTGGCAGGGTAACACCTTGTATAGTAATTAGATCACAGCAGCCTCTGACTTCCTGTTATGTCACCAAAGGGGCCTTTTGTTTAGGAGTCACCTATTGTCTGGGCAGAGTTTTAGCAGAAAGACTTGTTCTACATATAATTAATAGAAGGAAAATCACTCTCTTTTTGTTGGGGCACTCTTTTAAATGGATCTCCTGTATTCACAAATATAGATATTAATTGAAAATAGTATGAGTGGCTATCTACATTAGGATATGTAATAATGCTAGGCAAGTTCTAGAGTTTATTATATTGAAAGGGAAAAAGGGGATGTGGGGATAAATCAGTGCACTGGTACAGATTTTTAGGAGATGAGGATTAGTATGTTCAGATCCACAGTGTGGTCAGAGTATAAATACAAGTTTACAAAAAACTTGTTATAATTAAAGATGTGGAGGTGCTCCCTTGAGAGTAAACACAGAGTATTTAAAGAGACAAAGAAAAAAGACTCTCTTTTTGTTGGGGCACTCTTAATTAAATAGTTTCTATATTTCAAAAATTAGGGTATTATGTAGAGCAAAGTCAAGGTGACACCAAAGTTCTCACATATGCAAGGATTGTCAGTACTAGTGATACGTTTATGATATGTTCTGGGATTATGACCAGAAGAAAAAATGGAAGTTTAATAAGATTTACCTTTTAATTGAAAAATCTTTAAAATAAGCACTAGACATGGACACACAAACAAATAACATAAAAATATTGTGAAAAAAAAAATGTGGTTTGTATGCTAGTTATCCCCAAGGTTTTTAATGATTTATTGGATGAGGTCCATCCGATATGTTTCAGGGAGGCACTCTCTCTGATGGATATGAGTATATTGTCCCTACACACGCAATATTAACCATCTGAGGGAGAAAGATGCCAGCAATAATTCACCAATTGTACATTGAAACGTTCAGTACATGGTTGTTTTTTTGAACGTGATCAGAGTTACAATTTCCCAAACTGGGATTGGATATACGTTAAATTGTGTACAATAGTGACCATGGAAGAAGTAATAGGTAGCGTATGTACATACTGCCCAATCGTCCAATCTGCTCCCAGGTCAACTGGTTAATGGATCAGAGAGAGTAATAGTGCTAGCAATACTTTTCAACAAATTAATTATCTCAGTGTTAGAAAACAAAATTCTTGAGTATAATAATTTTCACAATAAAACTTTTTTATAAAAACTTAGCGAAATATAAGTAGATCTCTGCTTGTTGGTGCTGTTGCCTCTGAGGCAATAAGCAGAGATTTTTTATGTTTTTTTGGTCTCCTCCCACAGAGAAAAGAGAAAAGAATGAGAAGTGGAAGAGTTTGATAGTGGTAGAAAAACAATTCCCCTAGGTGACAAATCAAACGCTTTATATACCTATAGTATAGAAATGAACACGATTGTTCTTAATCAGGTCTCCCTGAGTGTTACTGGTCGTGTTCATCCATACCAGTTACCACTCAATGTATTAAGTGGACCCTTTGAGGTATTGCGTGCAGTCAAACCTTTAATCCCTATTGAACCCCTTGAGGTGGCTGCTGCCCAGCTGTATATACCTATAACAATGTTAGGGGTACAGTGATTTCCTGCAGTGGGGTCACCCCCTCTGTGTACTCAACAGGCCCAAATTTTGTTAGCTTCCGCTAGCATATAAAAATGCTGGGGGGCTTTCAGGTATTGCGGGTGAGCGGACCTCAAAATTTGGCCTAGGGGTTTTAGAAGGGATGGAGGGAGGGTGGCTGCTGACCAGCTATGTATACCTACAACAGTATTCCGGGGAACATTGGTTTCCTGCAGAGGGGTCACCTCCTCTGTGTACTAAAATGCCCCAGATTTCTGTCAGCTTCCATTAGTGTCAATTTGGCACTGAGGGGCTTAAAGGTATAGTGGGTGAGCGGACCCTCCAAAATTGTTTGTTTATTGGAAATAACAGTAGGAAAGATAGTACAGCATGTAATTTTGACAGATGAAAAGTAGAGATCAGAAATGCTGAATAAACTTTTTAACCATATATTAAAATATATATCTCTAAGACACTGGTTCAAGCATTAGGCATAGTATGTTTCCCCTCACTGTCAATACAATCTATTACAATAGCGCAGAATAGGGGGTATTAGGAAGGAAGTATGGATAGGAAAAAAGATAGAGGAGAACAAAAAAAGGAGGAGACCAATGTTACCTCACACTTCACCCCGGGGGTCAGGCTCTATGACCTCGCCCGGGTATGCCACTGTAATGTTGCTGTCTGCTTTTAATATGTAGTCCTGAAATGGCTGGAACAGGAATGTACGGTACTTCTTTACTTTCACGGCGCCAGCATGGCGCCGCGCGTACTTCCGGGTTACGCTCGCCACTAATTAAGTTAAATAAACAGAGTTAACGCCATGCCAACATGGATAGTTCATACCTTCACTATCCATGTTGGCATGGAGTTGATTTTAATTAGCGTGGCGAGCGTAGCGAGCCACCGAGCCCGCAGCGTGGCCGAGCGAAGCGAGCCCCGCAAGGGGACTCTGACGCGCGGCGCCATGCTGGTGCCGTGAATGTACAGAAGTACCGAATGTACTTCCTAAGCCCACTCTGTCTCAGCGTGTCGACCAGACTGCTGAGGGATGTAGTATGTCTCAGGGGCTATATTGTAGTCCTAGCAAATCAGTTTTTGTCAAGGTTATAGCGGAAAATGCAGTAAGTCTATGGAGCCCAAAGGCTCAGTGTGTCGACACAATCAGCGTGTCGACTAAAGGCTGCTGGGTCAAAAGGTATTTTTTTATATACATATAAACTCCATACATAATCTGAAAATAAACATAACTTGTCCTTGTGGCCATTAGTATTAATAGAAGTGGGCCAGGATTGACTTAGTCAGAGGTGACACACTGGGTGTCACTTGTGTAAGTGACGCTATAGTCCATACACACAGAGCAATTTGTGCTGAATTTCTAAGTTATTCAGTCAAATTACTTAGAAAAGCAGCCCAAATTGCTACGTGTGTAGGCCCCATATTTCCAGGAGGCTTGTGAATCGTGTTAAAGTGGGGACACAGTTGTCCTTGTGGCCATTAGTGGTCCAGGATTGACTTAGTCAGAGGTGACACAAGGATACACAGTTTAGGATTTTTCTGTCCAGTCTGTTTGGGGGGAACAAAAATCTGGAAATGTATTGGAGCAAATGACAATCAATAATTTGCTCTCAAATGACGGAAAATAGACAAAAAAATCGGGGAAACGGTTAATTGGTCGACAAGCATTAGGTCGACACCACTAGGTTGACACGCTGCAAGGGTGGGAACAAAGGTGTTGCTCTTCAATTCAAATGTATTTTTAAAACATAATATATAATTTGTATTACTGGGAATTTTAATGTAGAAATACTCAATACTTTTTAAACAAATACAAACAATTTTATACTATATTTACTAACATTAGAATATTTTAGTTTGTTTTATAAGTTGTGGATTAATTTGAAGTTTATCAGCTTCCGATGCAATTTCAGACCTATCTTGATTGATGCATCCTTGTCCACAACATTATCAGCCAGGTAGCAACCAACAGCTAATGCTTTTAAGTCAGGTGTAAGTATGCTTTACATTAATAATACAATATTTAACTGTCATATGGTTTGGGTTACGGTCAGTAGGTCTACAAGCATTGGGCCAACAAGCATTAGGTTGACACCATTATGTTGACATGCATTAAGGTTAATATGCATTATGGTCGACATGCAGGAAGGTCGACAGGACTGAAGGTCAACATGGGTTAGGTCGACACTGTCATTAGGTCAACACAAGCATTCTGTCAACATGGGGAAACTCGACAGTCAAAAGGTCAACAAGGGGTTTTAAACTGTTTTTTGAGTTACCATGTGCCGACAGGTGGTATCTCATGCCCTACCATCCACTAGGATGTGGTGGTAGAATAAAATAGTGTGCCGAGCGTAGCGAGTCACTGTGCCCCGAAGCATGGCGAGCAAGTACGGATTTAGGGCCTAATGGGCCTTGAGCTGAAAATGTTCAAGGGCCTGTTATGAAAAGTGGAGGAAATGAGGCCAGTATCACTTTTCATATTAGACCCCAGTGTCTCCCTAATGATAGAAATGTACAACAATGGCATAAATGTGTAAAATAGGAATGCGATTCTAATACTTATGATTAATGGGCATTTCTTTTGGTGGAGGCCTGGAGCCGCAGCTCCAGCCGCACCATTGGTAATCTGGCCCTGATGGCGAGGCACCATGCCGAAGCATGGGGAGTGTAGCGAGCCATGCGAGGGGACGCGGTGCTACATTTCATTGTCCATGTCGACTGTGTCGAAATTTGGAACAATTAAAAAAATAAAACATGTCGACCTTTTGACCATCGACCTTCCGTATGTCGACCTAATGCTTGTGTGGACCTAATGACCCTGTCAATCTAATCCATGTCGACCTTTCTGCATGTCGACCGTAATGCATGTCTACCCAATGATCCCATTTCTATGGTTTTATTGGTTCGTTTTATGATGGCAATTCATATTTATTATTATAAACATTATTGCTCTCTGTGATATAAAATTGTATTATTATTTTAGCAAATGCTTTTGTATGGTTCAAATATGAAATATAGTTGTTGAAATCTATATAACAATCACATTAAATAAAAATAATTGAGATGTAGTGAGCTATTTTGATGAACGTTTAATTAAATATTCTTAATGGTTTGTTTGATTGATTTGACACAATTGTTTTCTATTTTCTATTTCTATTTCTTTTTTTTTAGCTTTTTAAATTAATAAAGGTGACTGTAGACTGCTGTTTTAACAAAATGCATTTTTCTGTTATAAAACAGATTTTTGCGGTTTGTGATAATTTTGTGTATATTTTTTTGTATCTTTTTATGACTAGAACCTGCTTTAAAATTGTGTATTGTGTCTGTGACTCTTGTGATGAATATAGTGTGTAATGTACATTTTTTTTTTCATTATAGAGTCATTATTTAAAAGTGCGTCTAAGGTTTGTAATACTATCTATCCTCTGTCTCATGGACTGATTATATGTTATTTGATGTAGATTTACTTCCCCAATTCCAACCTTAGTAAGTTTATAATCCATTTTTATCTATTTCATTTTTTTTATTGTTATTATTTCATGCTCAAAGTGGGACAGATTTTTCGGTACTTGTTTCCTAGCACGGCGGCCATGATTTTCAATCGTATGACATCTTATGAATTGTATCGCATCGCATGCCATATAGACAAATGCGATGCGATTTAAGCATTTTTTTTAATTGTTATTATTTCATGCTCAAAGTGGGATAGATTTATCAGTACTTGTTTTTAAGCACCCTATACTATTTTTAAATGTATAAGCCTTACAATGTTAAATGGACCCCCACACCACCCCCACTATCAACGCCAACCCGAAGCATGGCGAGTACAGCGAGCCCGCGAGTGGCGGCGGTACGCGTCTTCTGACCTTTTCATACCCCCACTATCTACTTCAGCGTGGAATTGAATTTATATAGTGTGGCGAGCGCAGCGAGCCACCGAGCCCAAAGCATGGCGAGTGCAGCGAGCCCCGCAAGGGGAAGCGTATTACTTTACCGCTTCGGGTTGCCGTTGATAGTGGCGGTGGCATGGGGGTGCTCTTAACATTGTAAGCACCCCTTATGGTGCTTATGCAATTAATAATCTTATAGGGGGGCCATTTAACATTGAAAACACCCATTAAGGTGCTTATACAATTTAAAATCGTATCCCATCGCATTGTATGCCATTCTATGCCATATACAATGGTATACGATATTAAATTATATAACATCGGGTGCCATCGCGTAACATCGCATCACGTACCATTGTAAGGCTTATGGTATACAATGCAATAGGCAGGGGCGTAACTATAGCACCACAGCCCCCGCCACCGCGGGGGGCGCTGTGCATGTGGGGGCGCCGGGGGCTGCGGTGCTATAGTTACCCCCCCCCAATCCCCCGCTGACTTACGTATCTCGCTGGTCCCGGCGGCTCCGTTCTTCTGATGAGGACCACCACAAAATGGCCACCCCCATATAGCACACTGTTCTCTGAAACTGTCTGCTGTATGGGGGCGGCCATTTTGTGGTGGTCCTCAGCAGAAGAACGGAGCCGCCGGGACCAGCGCGATAGGTAAGACTGCGGGGGAGGGGGTTAGCATGGGCGGCGGGGGGGGGTGCTTGACGGGGAGGCGGCGGGGGGTGGGTATGGGCGCCCCCCCTAAAGGCGGGGGGGCGCCCAAAACATAGCTACGCCACTGGCGATAGGTGCCGTGCTAGGAAACAAGTACCAATTTATCTATATGTCCTGAACATGGAATGAGAGGTGGAACTATTTATTGATTTTCCAATGTATCTACTTATGGTCTCTCTTTCACTTTTCCCCAAAAAATCTAAGATCTAAAACACAACTTGTGCAATGTAAAATACATTATCTAAATCTTTACCTAATAGGTAAAGGATCTACATATAGAGTGTCACCCAGAACAATTCGTACTGGCCCTATATAACAAACTCCTAGTACACACTTGTTCTCCCAAAGGTCATCCCTCTCTGCTTGGACCAGACCAGGACCAGTATGGATGCAATTTCCATTTAGGACATCATTAGGACTCCTATATTGGATTTGAAACTGTAATTCAAGCATAGCACAGAACCAGTGAGGATTCACCATCGTTTACATCACAAACATCACCAAACTTATCCCCACGTGGTAAGATACTGTAACAACATATGCTTGGACTGTGCTTCTAGGAGTCAGACACCATCGGTTGTCCCATAAAATTGGTCTGGTGAGAATCACATGGACAAGCAGAGACATTTCCTAATATACATCTGTGTGCAGAAACCTGTGTGTCATTTTATCTCTTCTATTGTTTTAATACTTGTTTTAAAAAAATCTATTTAGATATGATATACAGACAGATCTATTCTATACAATCAGTGGCTGAATTACAGGGTAGCAGCCCCTCTATTGTCTGTATCACTGGGTGATCACGTGTTGTAATATCATGTATATCTTTCCTCCTGTTGTCGGCCATGGATCAGACTATGGAACAGGAGCGTCCATGTACTATCAGCGACAGCAGTAGCGCTGATTCCAATTCTAATATTAAAATAAATCTGTGGATATAGTGTAATATAGGACAATACAGGATCAGTGTTGGATAATCTCATAGAAGCCCTAAGCTCTACCTATAAGTAGTCAGGTGATGGTGAGATGTCTGATGTTTATACTCATTGGAGCCCTGAAAGCCAAGAATCTCCTGTTTTATATGGTACTGGTCTTGCTGGTATATAATGCCATAGGCCATATACCATGCTCTGCTACCTATGGCGGGACAAACGCCATAGGCAGGCTAGATGGTGGTGGCTCCATCTGTATCTCCCCTGGTTCCATCATCTAATATGTAGAACAATGTACAAAAGGATTTAATACTTATAAAATATATTAGATCAGCAGCCAAAAACAGAATCATATCATTTATAAGGATCAGTATTTATTCAACAACAAGTATTATGGGGATAACTGTCAGTAACATAAATAGTAGTTACTGATATTGTTTGATTATAATCACTAAGTAATTTTATTTAAGTTCTTGATCATAAACATGGTAAACAATGTGTTGTCAATGGGATTTTATTCATAACATGGTGTAAAAACAAAATATGTGCTGTTACCCACAGCAACCAGATATCAGCTTTAATCACCTAGTGCCAGCAAACAAACAACTGTATAATCAGTGATTAATATGGGATACAGGGGACCGATGTCCTA